>NC_079908.1:9193945-9371445 GCF_024868665.1 Triplophysa rosa
ACAGAACAAAAGTGTCCTACTTTTCCCCATCTCCTCCATTTTTACTGTCTTCATCTAAAGCTTCCTCCCCTCTCCTCCATAAAAAAATCGAGAAGTCTCGAATCTAAAAAACTCATCATCATTGCCAGGGATCAAAGAGAGATGAGTTTCGTCCAATGAGAATGTGCCTCTCCACATGACAACACTTGGCTCATCCAATCAGCTCGCAGCACTTTTCCTACTTCGGTCTGTCTGTCTGAATCCCTGGCATAACAAAACACGATTTTTAAGTCTCTCCTCTCTTGTCTCAAATATTAACAGGGACATTTTGCCTTTATGTCGAGCAGTTTATTTTCTGCGCGTCGCATACGGTAAGGCACTTGTAATCCGTAAACAGGGATTACTCAATTTAACAGAAGCCTTTGAAGTTGGCGTACTAGATTCGGTCACAGACACACCATATTGCCCAGAGTTCTCCCACAGCAGGTCTCAGCGGTAATGAGTTTATGTATCACTTGCTATGCGGGATGAGATGATCAGTGACCTCACATCTCCATTCATCTTTGTCTCCTGCAGTGTTTAGAACATATTGAATAAATCTAACAAACATCAGCGTCGCACTCAATCCACACGTCACAACTCTCTGTGCTGTCATAACTGGAGAAATAAGTGCTGTCCAAGTGATGAATTATTGAAATAAGATGTGCCTAATCTAATGGAGATCAGGGTTGTTCAAGCGCTGGAGCTTGGAGGCATATGTCAGTCAGGGCTGACATATGTGACAGCTGTGCGTGTCAGTGTCCAGAGGCACTGAGAGGGACCCAGGGGACCAGCTGTCTCTGGTCATTAGTGAGGAGAGGGGCAGCAGGTAGGGTGGCCGGACCTGTATTCGGCAGGATGGAACGGGGCCGTGATGTTTGACACCCCTTGTTGGGCTTACCCCGGAGTCCGGTGGCAAGAAACGCTGGCTGCACTGAGGCAAACTCGGCAATGCTTTGCATCATCACACCCCGAGGAGACAAGCAGCCGGCTGTTGTTCAGCACAGCTCCCCCTATAGAGTATCAGAGCGGGGAGTGATGCAACTTCTGTACAGCTAGGGAGCTATCGCAAACACATACATGCACACACTTGCTTAAACAGAAAACAGAAAAACAAACACAGCATGACAAAGTAAGACAGTCAATTGATGTTGCAATCATGAAAACACACTTCAGAAGCCCATGCATTTAGTCCAGGTAAATGTTTGATGATCAACAGCATGGAAACATCCAATGCATAATTAAGTCTTTAAATACAACAAGATGTATTCAATTGCTGTTTGGAGAACCCTGCCAAAAACAGAGGAATACGCAGTGTGCTTTGAAATCAGAATGAAAAGGGGCTTATAAATATTAATATTTTAAGGAATGAGGAATGTTTTCTTTTCTGGATAAAGAAAAGCTTGCTATGCAAGACGTTTAATTAAAATGATTGTTGAAATGTTGTACATTAGCATGACAATGATAACTGCTAGAAAACCAGTCCTCTTTATTCTGTATATAAAGCGTTATGCATTCGGACCAGAGACGGAGGGGGAGAAAGAGAGAGATGGAGAGAAGAAGAAAAGCACATCGCTGTAATTAACATAAAGAGCAGACTGAGGGTTTAACAGAAAAGAACTAATTCCATAAGACCTACTTATACAAAAATAATTTCCTGACTTCCTCCGGATAAAACTGTGGACCCTTCAAACTAGTGAAGCAACCAGCAAGTCTTGACAACACAACTGACGCAGCTGGCTTTACAATCATACTATTCAATGCACATTTCTCAACCGCATAAAAACGTACACAACAAAGTGTGAGGTGAGACCACGACAGACGGACTAAACTTAGTCTAGACTAAACCCCTGTCTATTAGTGATGATGGAGTGGACCTTTGAGACACAGGCCATTAAGCTGGAGGAGTGTGTGCAGAAAATGGGCACCATTTCTCATGCACTTCCTCTTCGACAGCACTAGTGATGATACTCAAAGTAGGGGCAGGAGTGAGGGAGGCAAGGATGAGTGGAAGATGAGAGTTTGAAAGAGGGATGAAGGAAAAAATGAGTGCGTCCCTGGAAGACCGAGGCTGGTGGACAACAGCGGTGGGAGAGGGAGTGTTTCCCTGTCTCTAAGCTTGCCTGTTAAATATATTCGTGTTGAAATGTAGGCCAGGGAAGAGAGGAATTGGATGACAAGGGGGCGCAAAGGTAACTGCTCTCCCACTCTTCATAAATCATAAAATATGCTCAGCCATTAAAGGCGACCTTATGGTAGCACAATGCGCGAGACATGTTAAGTAGGCAGTGTTATAATAGTATATTCCATTAATATTATTATTATTATTATTCACATAGAAGTTTCAAAGACGCAAAGCTAAAAAGAAAATCAAACTAATAAAAAATGCAAAATTGCCTGGGATCCGTCAATTACAGCATCACAGATGCAAACTTTGATTGCAATCAAGATGCCACAAGTCAAAACTTTACATATGGGTGTGTCTCCTGACATAATCAAAACTGAGACGAGTATAAATAATCAATGCTATGCTTCTCGCCCTCATCAGACAGCTATCATTAGCTACATTTACGCCTGCGTGGATAGAAACACACTGGTAAGGTAATGTCGAAGTAATTATTCATAAAGACAGTGAAAGACACCTTGAATATTATAAACAATATTTAGCATAATCTTTTTATAGAGGTAAAGATTCATACATGTACAAATGCACGCGCAGAACATAACTAAAATAATGAACCTTTATTGCTGTTTTACGCACTAACGCACAACCCTTGCACAGCATGACTCCGTTTGTGTGACTAACCATATTTTTTCCGCCCCATTCAAATTCGTTCTTCAAATGTCTGCCTTAACATTATGCGATCGTAATGAAACCTAAACAAATTCACACGGCTAAAATTGAATTTGTTCAAACTGTTGTGCTGTCCACAAAACCAGTTCAAAACACATTACAGACGGCGCGTGCGGGCAGCCCGCCGGACGCTCCTCTGTTACTGAACTTCACTCTCGCCTCAGAATAAAGGAAAAATCGCTTCAAAATGATCCGCACTTGAATGAATCTAAAACCCGCAAAGAGAGTCTTATCAAATGATACTCTTACCTTTCCTTTTCTCCATACTGCGAGCACTGCGTCCTCTCTCACACTCTCATTCAGTCATACTTCCAGCATCACTGCAGTTAGGATTACAAGTGTTCTTGCGGGCACGAGCGCTTTCTCCTCACCGGCGCGAATTTTGAATTTCTGCGTCCGTTGTGTTCGTATCTCTGTTAGTCCGGTGACGTGCTGCGTGTGAGGTGTCAGCCGGCTCTGGAGGAGACCGCTGAGGGCTACGGAGAGATGCGCAGCAGCGTGCGGTTCACCGAGACGCGGGAGAATGGGCGAGCGAGCGAGATAGGTTGGTGAGGTGAGCTCATAGTGTGTAACAGTCACTGAGCTGATTTGAATCAGGGCTCCTCCTGCTCCCCCCTCATGGCAAATGTCTCCTCCTAAAATATATATATATATACAGTATATATATATATATATATGCGCTCAGGTTCTGCGTCCCAATGTCGCGGCTCTGTGACCATCCGAGCCTCAGGAAACCAGAAGTAATTGTATCGGATACGCAGTGTTGTTTTATCGATGTTTTTCCCACTGACACCGTTTCCAAAGATCGATATTCATTAATCAGGTGCTGAAAGCTCATATTTAATACTCCTGCTGCCTTAAAGCGAGAATAAGAGACCATTTTGAGGATGTAAATGCCTTGCTGAAACTGTTAGTATTGGCATGCATCTATAGACAAAATGTAATACGGGGGGACATGGAAAGAATGACCGCCCGGTTTTCTCCATTTACGTCTCATAAATCTCATTAATTCTCATAATGCAATGTACTTACTTTCAGTGGTTCAGGACATTGTTATTCCTAAGCACCTGAGTGTTTTTCCATAAAATAAATTAAACAGCAGTTTAACCCTTACTCATTTAGAGTCTAGTCAGGCCTCTGTCCTCACACTATGACGAATAAATCCATTTTTAGGATGTCACAGCTCCCTCACCATGAATATGTCAGGTCTGCTATACAGTAACATCACAGAGTATCATGATAATATAGGTATTAGGTGTGTGTTAGGCATTATTAAGGAGCGTAAAACCATTACCCTTGCATCACCTCTAGCACTGCCAGGTGGTGTCACTTGCCTCCAAGACAAATCTGAAGGCAAACCCTCCCTTTTAGAAACAGTGTCTGCGAATACAAGAAGTGATCTCATTAGAGCTTAATTCAGAGACAAACTGTCTCGCCTAAAACTGGCGTTCTTTTGGCGTGGGGATCTATTTGCTGTGTAGCGGTGCCGTGCCTCGACTGTTTCCAAGAACCTTCGCATTGTGCGGTGAGACACTACAAAGCAGCCGGCTCTTCCCACGCGCGGGCATCCGTCCTCATTACCCCAGCACGGGCCCCGCTGCCAGCACTCACAAAGAAGCCAACCGCCCAGAGACAACGCAACTACTGCTGCTCTAGCACACTGACAAACAAGAGAAAGATGGAGGAAGAGAACAATAGAAATAAAGATTCGTATGTGCACATATTTAAAAGAGCAAGAGAGGAGGCCAAGCTGGACTGTTTGTACACGCAACCACCACGAACCCACTTATAAATCTAATGGAAAATGTGTAGGCATTGCCATGGCATGAAGCCCTACTTTTTGGGACAACACGAAGCTGTGAATGGTATGTTTCTATGTATTGTTTTGGAGGCAAGCCCATCCTATCAATCTTTAACACAAGGGAAATGAAGAGCGGTTGATGAATACCGTGCAATACGGCGTCTATTGTCCTGTACACAACAACTCTGTTCCTTGGTGTTGTTCAGTTTATGACAAAATGAGACTTCCTCTGTTTTGCTAACAAGGGAAAAGGTATTGATGATAGACATTCACCCAAAGAAATAGAGCTTGAAAATACTTTGTCTCCTTGGTGGTCTTGTTTCGCTGAGATACTGTGTGCATTGACTTTCAAAGCTCCCGAGTCTCCATTAGGGATTGAGAAAGTCAGCTTCAACTCGGTTCAGAGCTACACACAAAAAACATCATAACGGTTTCACCCTGCCATATCACCCTGTAGCCCAAGACTGGTTGCCCACTGAAGCTAAGCAGGGCTGAGCCTGCTCAGTACCTGGATGGGAGACCACCTAGGAAAGCTAGGTTGCTGCTGGAAGAGGTGTTCGTGAGACCAGCAGGGGGGTGCTCATTCTGTGGTCTGTATGGGTCCTAATGCCCCAGGCTAGTGATGGGGACACTACACTGTAAAAAAGCACCATCCTTCGGATGAGACGTTAAACCGAGGTCCTGACTCCCTGTGGTCATTAAAGATCCCATGGCACTTCTCGTAAAGAGTGGGGTGTAACCCCGGTGTCCTGGCCAGATCCCCTCCACTGGCCAATCATGGCCTCCTAATAATCCCCACCCTCTGAATTGTCTCTCTCTCTCTCTCGCTCTCTCTCCCCTCTCCACCGATAGCTGTTGTGTGTGGTGAGCGCACTGGCACCGTTGTACTGTGGCTGCCGTCGCATCATCCAGGTGTATGCTGCACACTGGTGGTGGTTGAGGAGAGACCCCCCTCATATGATTGTAAAGCGCTTTGGGTGTACAACAATACACAGAAAAGCGGAGAGACCCCCGCTTGCCTCATTCATAAACTTACAAATATATATATACACTTAAAGCGACAATGAGCAACTTTTTGACCTTAAAATAATGTCTCTAAAATTATTTTAGTGGTAGGTCAACTTTTAACTGGACGAATTTTATTGCCGTTGCTACCTGAGCAGCCTCCTATCGGCTGAAATTGCACTTGTAACTTTGGTGTTCGGGCCGGTACAAGCCCCGCCTAACCCCTGCTTTACGGCATACGTCACGTTTTACTCATAGCCTGGGAGAAGTTAGTCAACAGCAGAGCTAACAGTAAGACGAAACGAACCAAAACATCACCATGGCAGAGCCAGCCAAAAAACCAAAGAGGGTTTTGTCGGAGGAAGCAAAGAAAAGAAAGCGAGAGAGTGATTGGACACGAGGCCGGTCACGAATAAATATCGGATGGGCTTACATTTGGTGGCGTGAGCAGCAAGAGGCAATGGGTTGCAAAAGGGATGCAGACCTAGCAGTCCTGCTCCTGGATTTGTAAGTGTTATTTGTACATTTTTTGTTACTGTCCTGTGCTTTTGAACGTATTTGTTATTAGTCTGTGTCATTGGCGCAACACCGGTTCGCACTTTATAAGCGTAAGGTAGCTGAGAGATAATATATGGTTGCCGGTGTCGATAGCTAGCATGTTGTCGTGTCTCGTCATGAATGTGTGTAGTGCTTGTAAATAAAGACTAAACAACCACACTAAACGTGTTGTGGTAAAAAGTAGCAGATTATTTTGTTCAGACCAGTAAACCACGTGAATGTTGAACAGTTCAGTCGTTGATTTGGCTAATGTTGTCGTAATATATATGTACATGCTATGCACAGTTTTCATACTAAGTTGACTATAGTTATTACATATATTACAGAAAACACAACGCCTGGTCGCGATTGTGTTTAGTGACTTCCGATATAATAACAAAAGAAAAGTACTATAGGTTACAAAACACATTCAAGTCCATGCGTTGTGTTTCTGGTAAATAAAATTTTCCATGTAGCTAGCACGCTCTGTGCTAACTTCTAACAATCAGCTGCTACCCCCGAGTCTACTTTGAGGTTGTAGTATAGCCCTGTAGTACAGCCCATAGTGTTGGCACCCGTGTGGTATGCAATGAAGATGAAACGCTGATTTCAAAAACAGTACAGTTACATATACAGTTTATGAATAACATAATATAACATATTTTTTTGGCCAAAGTTACCAGAATAAGTTGGTAACCTTGCTTCGAACACGTAGGGTTGACTACTTACGATACATAAATCTTTGTACTGATATACGAAGAACATATGGTAACACGGACTACTTTACCTGATCGGTGAACATAGTTTGAAAGACGTATCTGGGTCCGTCGGCTTAGTAAACAAACTCACGTGTATTGAGCTGCCAGCGGGAAATCTTTGCGACAGTTTTTACGACACTGCATACAGACAATTCCGCTTATCAACCACGTGGGGCACCAGTGAGCAAAAGTTGCTCGTTGCAGCTTTAAAAACAAACACAAGTATTAATCTTAAATTGGGATAAATTGGCACTACTAAAAGTAATTTGTTCTGTCCTGCATACGCTAGATGCTTTCAGCGGCACAACATAAAACACACGTTATGTGGGCCAAACTTAACTTCTGGTAGACCTCCACAAAGAATCAATAACTGTTGAGTAGTTTTCATTTAATACAATTAATATACAATAAAATATTAATATGAATTAAATATAAAATAAAGTGTTATATTATAAACAAACAGAAGTTAAATTTGGGCCAGACGCATGCGTCCGATGAAACCGTCAAAAGAACAAAACAAATAAACAGTGACAACACTTTTAAAAATAAAGGTGCTTCACAATGTCATGAAAGTACCTTTTTAGTCTAAATGGTTCCATACAGAACCTTTAACATCTGAAGGACATTTCTGTTTCACAAAAGGCTCTTTGTGGCGAGAAAAGGTTCTTCAGATTAAAAATGGTAGTGTAAGAATGAGATGGTTCTTTAGAGAACCTTTGACTGAAAGGTTCTCCTGGAACCCAAAACTTTTTAAGCACCTTTATTTTATAGAGTAAAGAATAAGACAAGAAGTTCCTCATGATAACACACACACACACACACACACACAATGTAGAAACAGTCGACATTAGTTTAAAATGACATCACTGCCGACAGACGAATGAATAGATGAACAACTGCCCATCACCCTCATCTATTATTGATGGATGCATTGCTTGTCTCAGTTTAACAACAGCTGCAAACCAAAAGTGCATTTCATTTCAACAATGCTTTACACATTTTGGAACAGCCATGAAAAAAACAAAATCAGAAAGCGACTGATTCAGGCTAAACGTATGTTCCAAATGCATTTCCATGCAACCACCAACATCGCTTTGAGTTACTTGTTCGTTTTGACTGCTTTCAAAGTCAGTCAGACTTCGGCCTCTGAACCTCCAAGCAAGTTCGTCCTCAAGTCGTGCAAGAAAGTCACAGACTGACTAATGCGGCGTGGGCAGAATCTTCCCGAGCTCAAACGCACAGAGTGGAACCAGAACATTAAGCACACTAATGAGCCGCTCAGGTGTATAATGCTGACCAGAATGCTGAGGAAGATCAGTCTTCATTCTGCCCACGCCACCATCCTTCTAATAACCTGCTGTCTGTCCGAGGATGCAAACGTGGAAACCGAGGGGAAGAAACCCATCTATGACCTCTTAAATGAGAACTCTGATAATGGTCATCAAATAGCTCTCCTCAATTCCTGGCATATCCGATGCCACAGGGTAAAGATCAACTAAAATAAGGCCTTTCATTATAATGTTGAATTAGATATTCACGAATAGGCTCGGTTTCTGATGGTGCGTCCGTGGACAGCCCACGGTTAGTTCACTGACCCTTTGTTGGGGTCTGTGCCAACAGTTAAATGTTGGACTATGTAAGACTAATACGTATGTAATGCTTTTATACCAATTGAAATGAAACTTTGGGCTCCACATGTTTGTTTGTAAGGATAGTAGCATACTGTACATCTGATAGTTTGATTTTTTTATGGCTATTTTATTCTATTTTGGCTTTGATGAAAGAATCATCAAACTAATAAAGGTTGAGCCTGGGTGTTCTTCCCATCCCTGCCTGCCATCGTTCCACACACACCCGTAGGGATACTGAGATATCTCTGCATGCTTCTGATCCTGGCAGTGGGCCTATTGTAAGGTGGGACCATCCACTTCTCCTCTCCTCTCCTTTCCTCCCCTCTTTTCTGTGGTGGCAGCATCCTCTCCTTTCCTCTTCATCTCAAATACATTCACATTCCAGGAGCAGTCACTGTCAAAATGGCATCAATGCCGCACAGAAAGGCCTTTGAAAGCGCCACAGCCTCTATTACCTCCTATAATCGAAAGAGACGAGAAAGAGGCAAAGAAGAAAGAACGAGATGGAAAAGGTGTCACCGGCTAGTTTGTTCAATGTGCCTTTCCCCAAAGGTGCGTCAATCTCAGTTTAAATTCCAATCTGCACTTTATTTAGGCCAACTTCTTTTCTTTTCTTTTTTTGCAGGCTAGATTTGTTTGTTTCTCTTTGGCTCATGTATGCAGAGTAATTTCTCCTTTTTGTCCTCCCCTGCCATGTCAAAACTCCCATGCTGGGAACCACTCCCCTATCAAAAAATGGTACCAGAAAGCCTCATTTTTTCCCTAAATGTAATCTTTCCACACTGCTGGGCATCAGATAAACAGATCCAATTTGGCCTCTTGCTGGTCGTCCCATAATGAAGTCAAAATGCAATTATCAGTAATGTTTTAGCAAGGAGCAGATATGGAGGAACGCACACACACTTGCACACAGGCTCTGCTATTTGGCCTATTCGCCGGTACTGATACGCCTGGAACTGATGATATAAACAAATAGAAGAAAACACAATAGACCGATACCTTGTGTTCCATGGGAGACATTTTCAAGCAACATCATACAGTTTTTCATTCAGAGCAGCAAGATTTTCCGTGTGTAACAGTTCTTTTGTGATGACAGCGAGCAGAAAGCAATTACGCCAGCGTTGTTTGAGTAAACCACACGTCTGCGGCGAATTTGCAAGCTGCCAGGTGCTATAGACTTGTGCAAGTCTTTGTGCCATCCAAGCTAATAAAATGCTTTTGTTATCCTCTACGCACCCATTTTTATTTTGTTTTTCGCGGAATGCAAATAGATCCCCCATTCCTGTTTTTTAAAGCAATTAAACTGCTTTCCGCAAGGTTTCAGAGCAGCAATGAAAGCTCAATCATTTTGAAAGTCTAAATCTGAAGCACTTGGGTAAGCTTGTGGTTATGAGTGCTTGTAAATTTTACTGTCTGCTATAAAGGTGTGCATTGTGAAGCACACCTCGAATAAGAGCATTTAATGGGCCGGTGCATGAAATGTAGCGGCATCTAGTGGTGAGGTTGGGAATTGCAACCAATGGCTCACTCCACCCCTCCCTTTCGAAGCACTACGGACACAGGACAAAGATGTCATCAAGTTTTCACTTCTTTGCTGAAGGAGATGACATATTCACGAAATGCGCTCTTTAGAGCAGTTTGTCTGTTTAGGGCTACTGTAGAATCAACATGGTGAATTCTATGCAAGGGGACCCATGGTGTATGTAGATAGAAATAGCTCATTCTAATTAAATAAAAACATAACGCTTCATTATGTAAGGTCCTCTGAAGACATAGTTATGTATATTATATTGCATTTCTGTCAATAGATCCTCCAAAAAAATGACACACCGCACCTTTAAGAGATATCCACAAATATATATATAAAAAATTATATCATGTGAATTCTATTATTTACTCCCCCTTTTGTCATTTCAAACCTGTATGACTTTCTTTTTTCCGCAGAACACAGAAAAATATATTTTAAAGAATATTGGTAACTGGACAACGGCAGTACCCATAGAAGTGAATAGGTACCGTCGTTGTTTGGTTACCAACATTCTTCAAAACATCTTCTTTTGTGTTCTGCACAGGAAAGAAAGTCATAGACGTTTAAAATGACAAGTGGGTGAGTAAATCACTACAGAATTTTCATATGTATCAATACTACACTCAGGTAATAACCTACATCCTTTCGCAACCGCATCTTCAAAATACCCTTCTTTCACAAACCTTACGAGCACATGCCCAAAATCATTAAACTCAGCAGAGCGGCATCTACCACAGAAGCGCTGTTACATTTTGAAAGCGATGGCAACCTCTAATTGAAAATGCCGTACATTCCTACTCCACTCATCCTTGGGGAGAATGCCAGAGAACATTGAGTCAAAGAGCCACTTTTCTATTTCTCCTATGTTGTGTGCCCCTTGGAGCCCTCACTCTCAGTCCAGATTTCTGCTCATAAAGTGGATGTCCCCGCTCATTAAATTTCACTTGGGCCTGGGTGCAGGCACCAAATTGTGTCTCCCATCTGAAAAGGAGGGACGGTGAAGGACCGGTGGGAAAAGCTTCCCCTTACACTCTGCCAGGCTGCCCCTGCGGCTCGGTCTCCAGGCTTATTAGCAGTGAGAGAGAGGGGGGAACACTGAACGAAGAAATGCTGGACGGAGAAACAGGGCAAAAAATCCCCAGAGATGTAAAAGCGTACAGCGTGTGAGTGTGTGAGCGGACCACTAAGAATTAAGTAGTGTAGGTGTGTGTGCAGTGCCTTTTGGGCTGTAGAGAAGATTAAAGAACAGACAGTGGGCTTTGTAAAGCTAATGTGAAGGGGTCACCAGATAGTGTAAAGGTAAATATACACTGTATACAGTTGTTCTCGCCAAGCTAGCCAATGCTAGCAGAAAAAGCACACCATACTGCTGCACCTTGATCTGCTCTTTAGATATAAGTTTGCACTAAAAACTGCAGTAGTCGATATTTACACAAGAAACAATGGATTCTGCTGTCTTGAACAGCCGGAGCACATATTTCCATGCCTATTTTGAGGGCAAGATTATTGGAAAGTTTTTAAGGACTGTTTATTTAAATAGCAAAGTGACAGTTTGAATAATTCAGGCTTGAAATTGTACCTTAGCACTTAAAAAAGTATTGGAGACCAAATAAAGTGTCCTGTACTAGCTTGTCAGAATTGTTCAGTGGTGTAAAGTATTGGAGTAAATGTACTTAGTTACTGTACTTAAGTATCTTTTTGGCTACTTTGTAGTTGTACTGAGTATTAAAGATATTAGCAACTTTTACTCTCTACTTGACTACATTTTTGAACAAGTATATGTACTCTTTACTCCACTACATTTGTAATGACTAATGCAATTACACATTACATTTCACCTGGTACCCATCATTCTTTTGCGGCAGTTTATTTTTGATACAGAAGAATTAATATAGCCATTTACAAGGCATTGAAGGTACTATATCTTGTGGGTTTTGCTCTTACTTACTAAAACTTGTCAACATGGCTTCTTTATGTGAATAAAGAGTGCATTATCAATTAGGGTTAGGATAGGGTTATCAATGTCAATCGCTGGCGGTTTATGTGAAATGAGGACATGACAGCAGCTGATGATGAGGCCAAAACCAGCATGCCCAGTTTAAAAAGGCTTTGACTTTTTAATTGGACTTAACATTATTTTATTTATCCGTTATATTGAAGAAACCTTTTGAAAGAGTTTGGTTTATTATGATCACTTGAGCTTAAATGAGACTTGAGTGTTATGGTGTCCACCATGATTTGTTGCAATTTTGAGGTGTTCAGTCTTATTTTGATTTAAGAAAATAAATGCGATTGCTCTCCTCATGAATCAACTGTTTCTTGTTTTTCACTGACATGTCTCTTAAGTGTTCAAGGACTAGTGCTTCTTTGAGCCTACATTCAGTACGAGTAAAATACTCAAGTACTGTTAAATTCAGATACTCTAAGACTTTTACTGAAGTCATTTTTGAATTGGTGACTTGTAACTTGTAATGGAGTAGTTTTCGCTGCAAGGTATCTGTACTTTTACTTAAGTATGGTTTTCAGGTACTCTTTACACCACTGGAATTGTTTTATTATTTATTTTTATTTTAGGTACAAAATGGGTGTACTTTTTGCCTCAAGAAGTAGGTTGATCTGTCTGGAACCAAACTGATTTAGCCTTCCTTTTTGTATACGCACATATAGTATATAATAAATCAATAATCAAAAGTCAATTATATAAGAATTAATAAATCAATAATAACAGAAATATATGTTTTAAATAATAAATAAAAATATAAACGAAGAGACATTATTAATTCCTTTATTTATTTTGCTAAAACTGATGCTCAAAATGTGAAGTACACCAACTATAGACCACTTCGCAAGATGTAAACACTGGTCCAGAAGCACTTGCGCTTTCAATTTTTATTTATAAAAAAAAAGATCTTGCGAATATAATAAAATCTTCAAGATATTTGTTTACCATTTTGATTTGGTTATAAATGTTGGAATATTCTGTTGCATGCTTGTATAGATGGTTTCATCGGACGCGCGCCTGGACTGCAGTTAACTTCCGGTCTTTGTTTATCGGTCTGGATAGTGTCTAATAATATAACTATTTATATTTTTTTTTATTTATGTTAATATTCATTTATATTATTATTTTACTGTATACTTATTGTATTAAATAAACGATTTGTTGAATTTTTTTGTATGTTCATTTTATTAAATAAACAGTTTGTTTAATGGGTCCTGTAGTTTTGTCGCATTTAAAGAAACCGTATGGTACATTCATTGACATCTATCGGTTGAGCTTGGTATCACAGTCTGAATTCAATATATTGGAGAGGCAAGTTTAGCCAAGTAACGGTTCTTCTCGGTTTCTTTTGCTTGTTATCAGAAATAATCTACAGGATTTGTGCAGGAAGTTGAGGGCAGTCCACGAACGCACACATGCGCAGTAACGTTTGTTTAAGTTGTTGCTTTGAATTGTCTATTCTGTTCAAGCGTTTCAAACTAAAACAGGAAGTTCTCCTTGACCAGCACTGGTTCCAGTACGTCTTACGAAGTGGTCTACAAAACTACCACATCATATCAAATCATATTTTAAACTATCGTTTTAATTTATAAACAAAATAGTTCTACTAATAATTGATTATGTTGGAATCATATTATTCTATTAAAGGCATTAATGTAATTACACAACAGACTAAGACTTCTCTTATTCTCAGCAGGAAAGAAAGCAGCAGAGGGTAAACCTGGGTTCTAACTGTCCCTGTGTGACATGAAAAAAGGCTGTAGGTCATTAGTCTGATGTAATCTAATGCCTCCCATTGAGACTCTGTTCTCAATTACACCATTAATTGGACTGAGAGTCACCTCACCTTTCCAAGTTAAAAAGAAAAATAACTAACAAACAAACCAAAAAACGCTGATGGCGTTCCTTTGACTTCTCCCTAATTAATTACTGCGGCACCCGGGAAACACAACAACAACCTCACAGGCCTCCATTCATTTCTCTTGCTTGCGTGATGTCATTTGTCATGCGGTTCATGCAATGTGACAAACTTGGTTGATATTGAGCATTTCTTCCGCACCAGTGGACATAAAAACGAACACACCTCCCTGTCTTTAAGTGAACCCATGCAAGGACCTCGATCACCCGATGCCAGGTGTGTTTGATGAGAGTTGCAACCAAACTCTGCTGGAAATTAGATCTACGAGACCAAGATTGAGCATCCGAGGTAAATGGAAAATCACAGGCCTGCTTTAGTAATGGATGATAATGCTACATAGTGTCACAGTGATCCTAATTCTGTTGGTACACACCCCAAGAACTATAGGGGCTCGGTGGAGATCTGCGAAACAATCAGGAGTGCTCTGAGATGCACGGTGAAGGGAATCTGATTAGCCTCACTCAAGAGCCCGGTCCTGCTCCACCATTATCCCATTACTGCACCGTGTCCTCTCTCTGCTGCAATTAAGACAAACCTTCAGAGACATAAGAGCTCCATTTCTTTACAGCAAACGCCATCCATCAAACATTTAGCTTTACATCAAGGGAGCGAGCGGGTGAGGCTCTTTATAGGCATGTCCGTTCGCTCCAGATCCGCGACTGTGCGGAATGAAATCGCGGCCGGCATCTCTTCGGAGAGCCGGGGGGGCCGGGCAGGCCAGGGCTTTACGGGGGGCCAGGGCTTTACGGGGGTCGAGTGGATGGGTTGATGAGATCGAGTCTGATGTGTCCTTGCCAGCTGTGGAAGATTAATTAAAACCTGCAGACACACCACTGTTGGAAGTGTGAGTGTGACAGAAGAGAGAGAGAGAGAAAGCTGGGCCATGCATATAAATAAGAGAACAACTTAAATGGGCTTCACACCTGTAAATGAAGGTAGGGGGTCTTAATTTAAGCAAAATAGGTTCTGTATGGCTTGACTGCCAGACTGGTTCCATTAACGCTCAACAAATAACAAATAATCAATCATTTGAAAGTAGCCAGTTCAATTCAGATTTACAATACAAATTTTTTCCATAATGTCTCTTTTTATGGTCTTTAAAGCTAAGGTTTGGATTTAGTGTCTTGATGATCTGTCCCAGATACGTTCTGCTTGAATACGGATGCAACTGTAAAGGATGAGGACCTTTGACTCTTTATTATACATAAAGTTAATCAAACGTGACAGGAAGCCACTGGAGAAACAGAGAGGGAAAAGAAACAATACCGCCGCAAGCAAGACTCAAACCTGCATTGCCCACATGAGCGAGCGCTATAGCTTAACATTTCACATGCTGACTCATACGCCAATCTTCCGACAATGAACTTCAGTGTAATACAACCCCCCCCAGAAATTGTATGAGACTTTGTAACACCTACTTAACAGTGAAAACTAAAGCGTAAATAAGTCTCAGTTGTTGTCACACACAGTGCTGTCACACCGAGTGAACCTAGGGAATATGAGGAGCCTTTTTGCACAAACAGAGCAAATCAGAATCTACCTGTGTTGCCATCACTGTCACTCTAGTTCTGTGACACCTACTGTGTTCCCCCTCTCAGCATGAATGAGGGTACAGAAGAACAAGAGAGAGTGTTCAGGTTAAAAAGGGAAATGCATTTGCAAAACAAGAGGTCACAAAACGGATACATTCGAAAGGAAAAACGGAAAGGAAGTTATGAATGTAATGGTGAATGTTGCCATGTATGTATGTTGTTGACAATATCTATGTTTGTTGACAAAGTGGCGTACATTGAAGTGAAAAACATATCATGAAAGAAAATCGTTTTTAAAATCATTTTGTTGACAAAAAGGAAAAATGTAAAGAATTGATTTAAAGAATTTAATGAATGAATGAATGAGGCATTAATATAGCGCTTTCTTGTGTATTGGTGTACACCCAAAGAGCTTTACAATCATATGAGGGGGTCTCTACTCAACCACCACCAGTGTGCAGCATCCACAGTACAACGGCCCCAGTGCGCTCACCACACACCAGCTATAGGTGGAGAGGAGAGAGACAATTTTAGAGGGTGGGGATTATTAGGAGGCCATGATTGACAAGGGCCAGTGGAAGGAACCTGGCCTGGACACCGGGGTTACACCCCTACTCTTTACGAGAAGTGCCATGGGATCTTTAATGACCACAGGGAGTCAGGAACTTGGTTTAACGTCTCATCCGAAGGATACAACATAAAGACGTAATACAGTACACTCGAAAAAACTGGGTGATTTTCAACCCAGCATTGGATCAGAAAGGGATAAACCCTTTCTATACATTTTTTATATATGACCCAACAATTGGTTAAACAACCCTGCATTTTGGGCACCAAGCCCAGCATACAGTATGTTATTTTACAAACCAATAGTTGGGTATGTCTCTTTCTGACCCAACGCTGGTTTGAAAATAATCCAGCATTTTTTAGTGTATGGTGGGTGTTTCTCGTACAAAAAATCTATCAAATGTAACCACTTTGTAACCACTACACGTAATGAATCAATGAATGAATGAATGAATGACAATCTCTATAGCATAAAGTCTTTGCAACACTGTCTTTTCTGTACAAAAAACAGGTTTGCACATGTTACATTATGTTTATGTTTGATCAGCGTTTACATTTATTAGGGCGGTTTCCAGGACAAGGGTTATCTTAAGCCAGGACTAGGCCTTAGTTAAATTAGGATAATTAAGTTGTTTTAAAAAACATGCTTTATACAAAAAAAAAAAACATTACAGTCTGCATCTTGAGACAAAACAATCGCAGTGATATATTTTAAGATATGTCAGTGCAAGTTGTTTTTGATTAAGGCATCTCTCACATTGAAGTTAGTCTGAGACTTGGCTTAAGGCCTGTCCGGGAAACCGCCCCTTTATGTTTATACGTAGTATAGTTCTCCCCAAAATTCTGTCATCATTCTGTCAACCTGTCTGACTTCTGCAGAACACAAAAGAAGATATTTTAAAGAATGTTGGTACCGGCGGTACCCCATTCACTTCTACTGTATAGAGACAAAACCAAGTCAATGGGACCCACAGTTGTTCGGTTCCCAACATTCTTCAAAATATCTTATATACAGGTTCATACAGATTTTAAAAGACAAGAGGGTGAGTAAATGATGACAGAACTTTCATTTTTGTGTGAACCATTCCCTTTTGTTTGTTTCACACACATTCCTGTCATTTAGCATATCAAAAATATTTGTATTGACTAAATACATGTCATTGTGCAATGCGCAAGTATAACATTAACTACATTTAAAAGGGCATCCTACTGCAAAGACAAAAACGAACATAGCTTGTTAAACAAGGAACTGACAGAAATGTGTATCTTGTAAGAAAACAAGAGCTAAAAAGAATGGCTAAAGCACACACAATTGCTTTCTTGTAAAAAGCAAAGCTCCTGAAATAAATAACCACTCTAATGAGAGAGGTGACCTATTGGTTGTCTGGAAGGGAGGTGAGGAGGATGACAGAGAGCTGGAAGAAGATGATAGGTGCTTTTGTGAGACAGATAGAGGAAAGAGAATGTGAAACCATAACAAAAGCCTGATCCCGTCCAAATGAGAGCAGTCAGAAATAATCCCAAAGAGAGAGCCTCTGATTTATGATCTGACAACATCCGCCTGGAACGCTTCTACCTCATACACTCTGCTCCCAGTCACCATTTACAGGCAACCCTGACAAAAAAAACATCCTGCAGAGAAGAAAAAGACAGCTTGTGCACATTAACTACCTGCTACAGAAGGCTAACCGGTTAAAAGAGAGGGGGATTAAATGGTAGATTCGACAAACCTAGTCTGTTACAATGACTAGGTTTGTTTGACATACATCCGAATCAGATTCATTTTCTGGTTGTTCACTTCCACTCACGTGTGCCATTTTAGAGATGGTCTTTGAATTTCTCATCATCGTGAATTGTCAAAATGTACTTTATTTCAGCACAGTATCTTAATCATTCAGATCCAGATACAGTAAATGCACCAACTTCAAATTTCTTTCACTTATATCACTTTATAGGTAAAATAAACGTTTGAATGTTTACTACACAGAACTGGACGGCAACATACCACATACAAAAACAATGAAACCAATTCCTAATGATCAGATGCACATCCATTTCTGCAGCGTATTTTATAGGCCGACAACACTGCCGTAAGCGCCGAGTGAAATAATTCATTTGCTGAGGTTTAAGTCTGGCTTTAGCGCAGAGATTCTGGACTCGCTCATGTTTCCTGTTCCTGGGCATCCGAGTGGAGAAGAGTGACGTGGTTGAAGCTGAACGATCTGACAGCACCGTGTGCTCCCTGGTGAATTTAATCGTCTGTGTGCTTGGACTCATCTATTATGAATTTCTACTTTTTTTACTTTTCATATAAAAGAAAACTGTAGTGAGTAACATCTTGTGAAGGCTATTCTTATTGCAGAGTATATTGAAAGTAATGTTATTTACAAACAATATGTAGAAGTATATTAGTTATTACTTGATACAAACAAAAATGCATCCAAAGGTTTAGGAAGTACACGTTTACAAAGCACCGTAGATTCGATCATACATGCAGTTTAACTTCAGGCTTCATTTATCTTTAGCAGCTACATTTGCAATAAGGCGAAAAGCTTCTACATTAGTTCACCTTCATATATCTGTTTAGCATCTTTGATTAAGCTGCGTGTCATTAGCTCACCAGCACAGCAGTGCACACGATACAGCTCAATGCTTCCCTTATGAGTTTCTGTGAAATACTTGACTAGCTTGAAGACTGAGATCAAAGAGAGTGAGATTATTTGATGGTGTTACCACTGAGACAGTGCTGCCCGCTCTAGATTTGGAGGGAATGGGGTGGCTTGGATAGCAGTGTGAGAATTGGCAATTGGCCCTTAAGGAATTTTGCTATAAAAGCTAGTATGTTGAAGGAGATGGGTGGGGTACGGTGGCCGGGAAGTGCAAAACAAAACAACAAATCGCAAAACTAAAAACAAATCTAAAAGCAAAATAAAAATGAAAACCCCAAAATCAAAATGACAAATCTGAAAACACAATATCAAATCTAAAAACAGAATAGCAAATCATAAAACACAACAACAATTCGGGAAACAAAATAACAAGTCAGAAACCACATCGACAAGTCAGAAAACAAATGACAAGTCAGAAAACATAACGACAAATCAGTCAAACCGGAAAAGGCAGGTATTTTGTTGGAATGGGATAGCTACTGCTGATTGGATGAAACTCCTGTCAATCAAGATATCCAGGACGCTCAATGTTACTATGAGAAAGGACATGCATATGTGATACAGTGCATATTTATTGATTAACATTCAACATAGTAGGGGGATGACTAAGCTGCACAAGAAACACAGATGTTCAAAATGGTCCCCGAATATTTATTTGATATATATTTAAATTTGGAATGTCGAGGATTGACATTCTTTTACATTGTGTTTGCAATATGAAATTAATTGGTGACTTGATTTGTTGTATATCAATGTATGTCAAAGATGTATGTCAAAGACAATAGACTGGCACGGCGATGACATATTTTTGTAGGCCAGCCTGGTTCGCTCGAACAAAAGCCTATAGATTTTTCCCATTGACTTTTGGAAGATTACAAAAATTAAAGGTTTATGAACGTTTTGTCTATCAAGATAATCTTTACAAATTAACATAATTTTTCCTATTTTTCAAGCCTAAACAAAATCGGCAAAAGTAAAAAGCTAACATGATGCTAAACAGACTACAGCCGCTCAATATTAACGTCGCCTCCGACAACTTTTCAAACTTTATAAAAAATGTGTTCCTTTGTAATTAATTATTTTGTGAATGAATTACTATCCACATTTTTATGAATTTGTGTCCATGTTGCATTATTTGTGAGATTTGTATGCATCATGACGTGCAACGTCCCTGCCAAAGGATGTAGTCGCTTTTAGCAACTTGTTAGCAACCGTAGTTTTTAGACACGATAAAGCTTTAAAAATCACAAGCAGGTTATAGTTAGTGTTTTATAACAGAATAAAATGTTTAAAAAATATATATTAAAATATATATTATTAATAATTGATAATAATTATTATTATTTCAGCCACCAAAAACCCATTCAAAAACAACATTGACTTTGGGGAGATGGAACCGGAAGTGCTAAAATGCTAACTGGCTTCTGGGTTATACGTCATCCCTGCAGTACTCTAAAATGTATGTTTGTACATAAAAATGTGTCATTTTTTTCTTATTGACCAAACAGATGAACTCCATGTGTTTCTTCACAATATATTAAAACATAATTTAGAAGAGCTTTGTACAATAATTCATGTAATAGAAATCTGCTGTCTTGTAAAACGTGAAATCCCGGTCAATGGTCAATTTGAATGAATACACCTTAAATACAGACGAAAAAGGCGAATACATGTTATCCGAGACCTCGAGCGTAAAGCGCATAACCCCATATCGCAATTACTCATCGAGGGCCCTAATGCTATGTATAGTGTAGAGTTGTATCCTGTACTATCTGACACCCAACCACCCACTTACCCACCCCGCCGCTTGCACCCACACTGAAAGCCATATCATTCCTTTCAGTTCATTGACCTCCTCTCTCCAGTTCTTTCCCCCGTCTACCTCGCTCCCCCATCACAGACAGGCATTGTGAAGACGTGCCCGGCAATTAAAGGCAGCCTGGCGCCGGGGCTAATGAGATTCCAGAGCCACACTCCCTCTCCTCGACACCTCGCCAAGGTTATCGGCTAGCTCGCTAGCCCCACACGCCGCTCCCAGCGGACCCTGGCAGAGCGGCTCTCCGCCGAGCTACAGCGAGAGCCAAGATAATGTTAACTCCTGATATTCATTTGCTCTGCGAGAGAAGGCGCACGCGAGGGAGAGAGACAGAGTGTGAACGGAAGGAGAGGGAGAGCCGAAGCTGCCTCATTAGTGTTTCAGTCACAGCATCCATTTCTGCTCACACCAGGCTTACATACAGAAGAGAAAAGCTGCAATGGAAAATCACCTCACCTCTG
This sequence comes from Triplophysa rosa, assembly GCF_024868665.1. Classification (NCBI taxonomy): domain Eukaryota; kingdom Metazoa; phylum Chordata; class Actinopteri; order Cypriniformes; family Nemacheilidae; genus Triplophysa; species Triplophysa rosa. The sequence goes on from NC_079908.1 coordinate 9,215,043, forward strand.
ACAAGTGCTGTTCACCAGGCACACACAGAACAATAATGGTGTCTTACAGAGAGGCCCTGCACCTCTCTCTCTCCCTTTCACTTACTGCATGCTGCTCTCTCTTTTATCCGCTTATTAATAATGGATATAGTTTGAGAAGATGTGGATTTAAAAATTCCAAAGAATATATTGTAATATATAATGTAACCCGCTACTTTATTAATGCAATAGCAACATTAGATGTTTTATGGCATTACATCATTTGAATCCTGTAAAAGCTGTAATTCGTGTTAGTCAACTTTCCACATGCAGCTTTTATGAGCTTTGAATTTGAAGGTTAAATGGCATTTCAAATAAAATGAACTGGTTAAGGAAGAATGTGATTCAAGTCATACAAATGGTGCTACCAGAGCGAAACTTTACATTTAAAACATTTGATCATTTAAATTACGTTTACATTAAATGTGTAAATAAACGATTAACAATCAATAGCTGATGTGAACCAAATCTTGATGTGTAACTCCATTGTGTTACTTATTGTTTATGGCCTATTTTATTTTTTTAAATATAAATATATGAAGTACGCTTGAGATGACACAATACAGATACAGTAATTGCCTTAAAGGCGCAGTTCTCCCAAAAAGGAAAATGATTTAATTTACTCAACCTTATGTTGTTGCAAACCTCTATAACTTTTTTGCAAACCTGCTGTATGAACGCAAGAGAAGATATTTTGAAGAACAAACAGCATTGGACCACATTGACTTTCATTGTATGGACACAAAATCACTGAGACATTTCTCAAAATATCTTCTATTGTGTCCCAAAGAAGAATCCTATGAACGTTGATGAATCAATTATTACAATATTTATTTTTGGGTGAACTGTCCCTTTAACCTAACCTAACACTATTCGGATACCATGTTTAAAGTCATATAAAAATGTACTAATCAAACTGGAAAATTGCACTTATTTCAGAGAATTACCCTTTAAATGATCCTCTGTAACACTAAAGTCTAGCAGGGAAAGAGAAACAAACAAACAAACAAACAACAGTACTAGCTTCCCAAAAAGGAGAGAGGGCTATTCTTCACAGTACACAGAGCAGCTGGGGGTGGAAAGCCACAGTCTCACCAGATTTACTGTTGTGAGTCACATCAAAAGCAGAAAACATCCACTATAAATAACTTCAGTGGCTACTGCTCAAACCCATGTTTTTCAGCTCAGAAGACACTCTTCATGTTGGGCGTAAGGGATGCTGCGGGGACAACTGTGAAGGGTAGCGGTTCAATGCCAGTTTGTGTCAGTCAGCGCAGACGAAACTCAAAGTCAAATGGGTTATATGCATATGGGTCGATGATGTACTTCCACTAAAATCTCAGCCAGCTCTGTTACATCCGGCACATGTAGCGTCCATAGGGAACAATGGAGTTTTTCACTCGGTCGCTTCAAGATGCACATAGGATTACGCTCAACGACGTGAGTCAAATTGTCCAAACACTACGTCACACATCAACAAACCAAAAATGAGAAGCGCTTCAGGCTATCTGTTTCAAGCTACATCCACAAATTTGAAAAAGCTAACTTTTGGACTTACTCGAGGTATGATCACAGAGGCACAAAACAATGCACAGCAGTGGTGCTGCTGGTTCGCTGAAATTGGAATGTTTTCTTACTAAACACAGTGATATCACTTGGTGAAAAACCCCTTTAGCTCTATGAGAGTGAAAGTGGCTTAGCTGGCTGAGATTTTAATGGAAGTACATCATCGCCCCGTGTGCATATTTACCCCATTCAAAAGTTGAGATTTCGGGTCAAATATGATCGCAACATATCAGTGGCCAGATGTTTGATGGAATTTGGGTTCAACAAGGAATTGAATAAATCCAAACATAGTGCTGTAATAACAGCAGTAAATCCGAGTAGCTCACACTGTGATGGTGTTAGATGGATATGCAAGTTCAAAAATCTAGTTTCACTCACATTGTTTTTATATTCTCTTACATCTCTGTGTGGCTAGCACCGAGAACTGTTCCCTGCAGGGACCTTCACTTTGCCATTATGGTGTGTGTCCCCTGGCAGCTTCATGCATCAGAGAGTCTCAAAGCGGGAATTCCAGTGGGCGTCAAAGGTGATGCTAACTCTCACTACCTGACAGCTAGCATCCCTCAACCACAGAACAGCCCTAGATGACTGCAAGACAGTGATTCCATTGGGATTTAAATGTTCTTGGATTCCCATGACATTCTGAGGTTATCTCACAACGTGCATCATTGCGGCATAAGTTTCATTAGCATGAAGCTATTCACAAACCTATGTAGCAAGTAGATGTTGTTGCTTTTGTTACTACAGTGTTCGCTGAACCAAACATAACATGACATGATTTAAGAGTATTAGGAGTCAGTCATTACAACCTAGTCCCGCGGATGCGAAGTATCCCGTCGCTGGTTGTGGATAGCATGCAAAGTTTAGCATGCAAATTGGGCGGTTCAATGGGGCGACAAACGTGCGCATTAGCATCGCCGACACTCAAAACAAACCTTCTCCCTCTGCTCACAACATGACACGTTTCACCAGCCAAAAACCCCTGCAAGCGACCAGGCTTCCACAGAGGCAAAACAGCGTTTAAGTTCACTCATCTTTCTTTTGAGCTACAATTGAGAACAAAACGCTGTTCTTACCAATAAGCCTGATGGAAAGGTTTATTATTCCATTTAACAAAGGAAAGCATTGCCCCCTTTTTCTCACTTGGCAACTGCCGTACAAAGCGCTCAACAAAAGAACACTCCGGCCCACCAAAAGCAGCTCTCACCTTCAGTGCGGCTCATTTGAATACTCCCATCATGCTTCATTTCAGCATTCAGCCAGGTGGCAAAATGGGGTAAACCAAACATTTCCAAATGAGAGGCTTGCTAATGTGTGCTAAGAGGCCTTGCTTATTTTCATATTTTAGAGCAACCTGTGATTCTGTGTCTGTAATTTGCATGAAACCGAATGGTTCACATAATACAGATGGGGCCTGATTGAATCTTTCCTTCTCATTTAATAAGAAAGAGAACAATTGCAATCTTTTCTCTGAGCAGAAGAGGACTTACCTTTGTCTGGGATGAGTTGCCAGAGATTGGTCCACTTTATATTTTATTTCATTTATTCATCTACCAATTCATAAATCTTTTATTTACCATTCCATATAACTATCTAGGAGTTCTCCCCAGTGGGACTGCCTTATAATTGAGATTGCTCCAGAAGACCACATGCCTCTGATCCTGTCACATTCATTTCCTGCTTCTGCCTCACATGAGAATTCCAATTACACCTGCCGTCTCTTTGGTAGCCTTCGGAGAGCTGTGCTGCTTGCTGTTTGTGCAAGAAAAGTGTTTGCACTGGTAGAAAAGCGCAGGCTTTAATCAAGAGGACGATGCAAAAAGTGATCGCCCGGAGGCGAGATCGCTGCACTCATCAGCAACGTGCTTGTCAATAGTGAAGATAGTGGTCAGGATGAAAATCGATGGGGACCGCAGGGCTGACGTGAACGGTGGAATCCTTTTAGGGGTATTCTTAAGAAACGGGTGCTGCTGATATGTGGCAAACAGGCCTGTCAAACGATTAATCGCTATTAATCGATTCCAAAATAAATGTTTACATATGTGTGCTGTATATATTTATACGTTATATTTAAGAAATATGTGTAATATATATTTAGATTTATACATACAGTAATATACTATTTTTAAATATAAATATTTGTTATATATAGACGGTTTCATCAGACGTACGCGTCTGGCCCAAAGTTAACTTCAGGTCTGTGTTTGGTTATAATATGACAATTTATTTTATAATTAATTTATATTAATAATAATTAATATAAATATTTTATTTTATATTAATTGTATAGAAATTTAATTAGAACTACTCAAGAGTTCTTGATTCTTTGTTTTGGAATCGATTAATCACGATTAATTGCTATTAATCGATTTGACAGTCCTAGTGACAAAACATCCAAGTTGGCACAGTACGGTATATCCATTCCCTCATCACACCCATCACACTTTTGACCCTACATAACATCCCACCACCTGAAACCAAACCCCATGAAATCACTGTTGCCGTGTATCATCTATTCAAACCGTATGGATCATCTGTGGGTTGTGCTAACTGGCAGTTAAGTATTTGTTGATGGAGCGGCTCCTCCTACTGTCTAGTTTTCATGCGTGAGTGTGTGTAGGACGTTAATGCGTGTGGCAGAGGTAGCAGACTGTAAAACAAACCTTTTTCACTCAAACTGAGAGCTAATTGGGTGTGGCTGAAACAATATGGCTTCCCACGGCTCAGCAGATACAAACGGCCCAGATTGCCAAAATGGAAAACTTTGCTCTACCGGGCATCCAATCAGCTAAGAAAACTGTCCAGCGTCAGCCAACGGGATGCTCCGTTGTAAATCTTGCCTTGACAGGCCAACGAAATGAGAGAATTTACTCAAAGCGACAATAACTGTCAAATAGAAATGGGATTAGAAATGGGATTGGCGTCGGAGGCTTTTGTCGCACGTAGTGAGTGAGGGATGCCATTGCGACTGTGGTTTTCCTGTTTGACTTGAGTAATTTTTCAGATCGAGTGAAGAAAACCTGATGTTAGCGCTGGAATTCATCTAATGACAGCTTAAATGATTTGTTCACATCACTAGGAGTTGTTTTCGACAATGAAAAAGGCTAAACGCCGACTGCTCAGAGGCAATTTTCTTCTGCTAAAATACGCACCGAACTGGCATTTTGTGTATCATGTGATTTATACATGTCCTCTAATGTCCTCTACATCTGTGAATCTGCCGTGAGACCTTTTACTTTGAATGAATCTCTCATATCACTCCAGAGCAGATGCAAAAGGCTTGAAACAGCATTGAATGCTATTTTTTTCACACAGCGTAACCATTATGTTTCAGTACATTACATTAACCATTCTGTTACGTGGTTTCACTCCAGATCTATCCCTTTAAGACTAAAACATGTCGTCTGTACAGCTCTGCAAGACACAGAATGAGAAAATCAGGACATATGTGGAAAGATAAAAACTACTAAACACAAACATTGTAGCACCATACTGTAAAAGCCAATAAGACTTAACATTTGCAGTCAGCAACAAACCACAGTCTGGCCCACAGTGTCCAGCTTAGATGTTATCTGTTTCCAGTACAGAAGCAAAGCCTAACTTATCTAAATTTGCCATGGACTCAGCAAGAGAAATCAATACCACGCCATCTTTGTGCACGGCAACACACAAACTAAAGCAAAGAAAAACACATTACAATCTGTTAAATCTTCACCCCATTCCTTTTCTACAAACACGAAATGCCATGTAGGGATAAAAGGAGGACATACTTTATCTGAGTAGCCGTAGGGGTACACAATATCATCCGTGATATTTTAACACAATGTTATTTTTCAACTAAACGCTCTCTTTTTCAATATAATATTTCTTTGCCCCTTCCACATTTTATGCAAGTGCCTTAATGACAAAAAATGAACAAAATATACTTAATAAAAAATCTAATAAAATGAAAAATCAGTTATTTATACATTTTTTTCTGTGAAACACCAGTCAAAAAAAATGCAAAGCTTTTTCCCATTCGTTTATAACGGCTATAACTTAAAAAAAATCTCCATAAAGTTGGCCTAGAAAGACATACAATCCATTTCAGTCTGTTCCTCAAATAAAGTTATCTGAAATGTGTAATACAGAGCTGCTTTTCCATATTTTACTGTAGGTTCATTTAGGACCATATTTTATGGACTAGGGTGACAAGAAAAAATCTTGAACTGTTTCCTTACTAAAATTCTTAAATTGCCCTTCGGGAAGTCTCAAGTCAAATCGAATAGCATTGTAAAATGATTTTACCTTGAACTTTTCACAGTTTGTAACGACTACTGTAATATAATCTTTTACTGCTCTTAAAGTCAAAAGGCTTAAGACTTTCGGTCAGGCATCAGCTGGTCAGCAAATATCAAGAGGTCCTTCAAGGCCTCATTCTTAGTCATGCTGTAGCGAGGCAGTAAATGGATTCTGCAATTAGAAGTGTGCATATTTAATCAGAGCTGGGCCTTTGAGTCAGGTATAAACATGTGACTTACTCTCACAAGATATGCTTTATTTAGTCTCATCCAAAACGGGGATCACATGTGTATACATTACACATACATTACATATCATATTAAAATATATGATGCATATTACTGTGCATATTAATTTTGCATTTATAAACACATAAACATACAGTACATACATATACTTAAGAAAAATGTAACATAAACGTCCATAAATGTTTACATATAATTACAATTATTAGTAAATGCAAATTTACATCCAAATATTTCCTAAATATTGGGGTGTGACGGTTCGAATTACTCACGGTTCGGTTTGTGTCACGGTTTTAGGGTCACGGTTTTAGGGTCACGGTTTTGGTTCAGTTCGTGCTATGTTCAGGGAAAAGGGACTACTGACAAATAAAATAAGAACAAATAATCAAGCTACAAGTAACAGCACCAATAAAACAACAGAGCAAAGCAGAAAATAATATACTGTATTTATACCTTTTAAGGTAGAAATGGATTAAAGTAATCAAATAAAACGTAACATTGCATATGTACAAATTAAATAAAGATGAATCATAATTGAAGTTACAGAAGCTATTGAGTCACGAGCAGTGAGTGATTTCCTTGACTTTTAACAGCTTTAAGAGTAGTGCAACATCCAGTACACTGATACTGTACACGTGTTGTTTTTGTCTGTTTCGTCCATTCACTTAAGAGATATCCTGCTATGTTTGCGAAGATACTCGACAAGAGGGGCATGTTGACCTACTTCGTGTGTGAATTTGTCCGTTTAAGCGCAAGACTTCAAAGACAATTCAATATGTGCGCCATGTCTGAGACTTTCCTTATGCACACTTTAGATCTTCTCACAACTCGCAAGCGAGTTTTCTTGAGCATCATCTTGCACTTAAATGTTTAAATTGGCAAGGCTTGAATGAGTGTAGTTTAAACAGCAACATGTGCTGTTCAGGTCTCACCTGCACTCGCGTGCTCACAACACCGGGTGATGAAAGCATAAATGACTGGTCATTTTACAGCATACGTCAATCCTGTTGTAATTTGTCTACGTTATTTATTTGTTGTGGGTATTAAATGTGTATCCATTGACAAACATACATTAGCTGAACTTTGTCAGTCTGTTTTACGCAATAGTTTCTAACGAACCATATTATAAAGGCATCGTCAGATTTAAGATGAGCCGCGGTCCAAGCACGTGCCGAACCATTGGTGGAGAACCGTGCGGTTCAATTTTTTACCGAGAACCGTTACACCCCTACTACGTATATACACACAAGTGTATGTGTATGTTTTTTGTGTTTATAAATACAACATTAACATGCACAGTACATAACATATATTATGTAATAAACTTTTATTCCGGATGCGATTAATCACGATTAATCGTTTGACAGCCCTAATTTTCAATAAAATATTTTTGATTTGTGTACTTTTTCTTATTAGTTCTCTGAATTAAGTTCCTCCAGAAACAAACTAAAACACTTTACACCATTTAAGCTCTAGTTCCAAAAGTTATTGGAAAATAATATATATACAGTAAATATATTATTTTCACATATTTATGTAATTATCATATAAATGTTGTTTCTTTAATATATTTCAGACTTGAGGTTTAAAAATCAGTATACTTTTCAGAAGAAGTTAATTAAGCTGAATCAAAATATTATGGAGTAATACAATATTACCCCCCCTTTATTTTTGTCCGTTCTCTTTTTAGCACACAAAACAAAATTGGGGTGCGAGGATTTATCAGCACGCGATTACAAATCTTATTTACATACTGCACTACAGACTTACAAATGTGGATGATGCCTCTTATCAAAGCACAGTCGTATTACATACTGTACATGTAAGCATACATTAGACATTAAACAAAAATGTTACGCCGTTCACAAACTGTACCAGTAAAATGTATACAGTAAACACGACTTGAGTGTATAATGTGTATATTGCATTAGACTTGATACAAGAGCAGCTGCAGTGCCCAAGCCTGGTTAAAACCCATATATACATAGAGACAGACAGGCAGGAGAACATACGGCTTTATCCCCGTGAGGGCAGTTAGGGAAAGCAGGGCAGACAAAGCAGCTCAGGTAATTAAACTCCATTCATGCTGTTAGTGAGGATCAATAACGCCAGTTAAACCACACACTGCGCGCTGTCGGCTTCCCATTACTACACAAGGCCAAAGATGTTAGAATATTAAAAAGATGTCTTCCCCTCTTTTTAATATTCTGAAAAGTCACCCCGCTATTAAAAGCAGGCACGGGTGATCCCACAGCGGACGCCGTTTCTCCTCTGAGGGAACCCCGGGAATATTAACGTTCATCCACCCTTGCCTGGATGTCAAATGCAGATTATAGCAATTGTGTCATGTGAGCTCCCCCTCGGGCTAAGCGGTTCTAACCTCACTTCACAGGCAGAGGGAGAAGAAAGCGGTGGCCGGGCCCCCTGCATGTGCCTGTTCCTAGACCCGGGCAGGGGGCAACACGGGCAGCATGTTCGTAGCTGCGGGAAGCCCGCAGACAAAGGGGTACGAACCGCATGCCCACTGTTCGTCATCTACGCTGCTCGGCTTCTCTGTCAATCACGACTAAACTTAAACCTTTAGATATTTACCAAGACAAAAAGGTGTGCTTCACCAACAAAGCATCATGCTGATCGTGAACGTATAGAGACTGTTATAAAGAGAGAGTTCAATCATAATTAAGAGAAACCCCCCACATTTCAGCTAATGAGATCTGGTGCCCCGTTGGCATGGAAACATGACAGCAGGTTCCCCCTCACCCGCCACAAGCCTGGCATCCCTCACTGAAGCGTCTAAGCAACAAGCTAAAAGGAGAAAAAGGAGGACGGCATATAAAACATCCTTCACTGAATCCTGCAGATATGAAGACAGATGTGTTTGTGCCGGCGTGTGTATTGACAGCACACCTGTTGGAGGCGTGGGAGCGTGTCACTAATCATTAAGTTAATGACAGGAACAATTATCAAGTGACATTGATGACAGCCCACGCACCGTTCGTCAATTACGACCCATTTTGACTGACATCTGTTCAGCCAGCTTCTCTTAACTCTTTCCGTGCATCTATCACAGAGAACGGGAATCGAACTATTCAATTACATCAGCGGCCGCGCAGTTTTGACATTTACGAGCAATGACTCGCTCACGTCACCTTGCGTATCGCTCGATGTTTGACGCAGACAGAACACAGTGTGACACAAAGAGAAAGGCGTCAGCGGTCCCACAGACCCATGAGTCAACGCTTCTAACACTCAGACACAGGCAGATTTTTACTGCAAAATGACACTCTAGCGCTGATATTCTGAAGCTTGTGTGTAAAAGCAGATACTCTGGGCTACGTGGGAAGAGAAGAAAATGCATCACGGTTTGATTCTATACCCTAGACGTTAGCTGTCATCCAAACGTAATGACAAATATGATATGATTCTTTCCTGCCTCTCTCTCTCTCTTTTACTTTCTCTTCATTGATCTGTTTGAAACCCAAACCACATGCACATCTCATCAACAAACCGCTTCACTTATGCACTCGCCTTTGCACTTCCTAAACCATACAAACACACATAGACATGCTGCGGACCTAAACCCGAATCCTTCCGTTTGGAGTCGAACACGACTCTTGTGGTAATGGACCACCCAATAGAGCAGGGGTTTACAGTTGTCAGCCGTACCCCCTTGATCTCAATTATTTAAATTGTTATTTTTATTATTACACATTTCAACAAATTATATATAAGTTTCATGTGCAATGAACAATTTACATTATATCTAACGCATTTGATTATTTCCTTTTTCACAAAGGCCTATGTTTTTTAAATCTTTTGCAGGGTTTCCTATGTGACAGATTATTTTAAGATTTTACATTTACATTACATTTGTATAATCCAAGTAACACTTGCAACTTTACCTTTTTTTAATTTAAACAACTTTTCTATACACTGGTAGACATACAGTGCACCAACTCACAACCCCCCTGCAGTTCCCCCACAACCACCAGGGGTTTGTAAACCCTGTTTGGAACCCATGGTAGTGTTGACGTATTTTTGAGTGATCATCACACTGGTTTCCACAAATATCCGACGCCCCATTTGTGCGATAGATGGGAGTAACTTACGGTTCAATGTAAACAAATGCGTTTCTAACATATTTCAAGTTATTCGTTTATAGCAGAATGTGAACTTACATACTGACAGCACTTATAAACTACATCAGCATTCTGTCCACTTCTTTACTAGAGGAATGGGATGATGATTTTAATACTTGATGGCGGATATTTATCAACTTTATAATTATTTTTTGAAGACCATACAGTGTATTGATGATTATATGAAATCTATTTGAACTCCCTTTTAAAACTGCGAACTCTCTTTTTAAACTATGAGCACATTTAGTCTTCGTGATGTTTAATGTTTGTTATCTATTTGCTTGAGATAAGCGGTCAACATTTTAAAGTTTATCTTTTAAAAACTGTAAAGTCCCTCACAGGAGCAGGCAGTCTTAAAGGAAATATTATCGTTTGTTTTAGATGTAATGTAATGTGTATACACGATTTAAGGTTCAAAAGTGCTGTATTTTCCACATACCGTGCATGTTTGTATCTCCTCTTTGCCCCGCCTCTCTGAAACGTGCATTTTTAACAGTTCATCGCTCTGAAAAGCGAGGTGTTCTATGATTGGCCAGTTAACCAGTGCGTAGTGATTGGTTGAATACTGCAAGCGTGTGACTGAAATGTAACGTCTCTTACCATATTTGGAACATCAGGTTCCAAAGCAGTTGTACTGACAGGTACGCCCACTTTACTTGCGTATACATTTGGGCGGTCTTAGTCAACTCATACCACGAACTGACGTAGATTTGTGGGGGTGTGGTTACACGAGGCGTTTCAGGCAGGTCTGGGTGAGCATTCGCTTTTACATAGAATGCATCTTTTGCTCCAACACTTTCATTTTTTAAATTTTACGTGTCTAATACATGCATGGGCAACTTATAACACACCAAAAGACACAGAAAAACACGTGTTCGCGCCATATGACCCCTTTAACTTTAGATCTGTCTAGGTCTTTTTTTGGCCGTAAGTGCAGCTACGAACAACAGGTATCGCTCGTCGTTTTCGAAATTGTTTTTTTTATAAATTCCCACATGAAACCAACAGTACTACAATTCAATATATGAACCAAGTCGACTTGTAGAACAAAGCGTTAAAAATCTTGTAATAGCTGTGTTAACCACAAAAGTTATTTTAGGCATTTAAATAAAAAATGGCTGCAGCAGTCTGTGAGCTACATACGCTAGTACTCAAATATTCAGGAGCACATTCATCTAATCTTGTTAATTTGACTAAAATAACACTGGAAGTATACAGTTTATAAACAGAGTACATATTAAATGTTATAGCTAACAGAGTTTCACTAATGTGAAAATTCTAACAGTATATGTTTTTAATAAATGTAGGCCTAATGTAAAAGTCTTAATACAGTATATGTCTATCTTTAACATTGTGACACATGTAACAAGTCACCTAAACTTGTTCGAGAAACTGAGCGGTTATACGCATCGCATGCGAGTTGGTCAGTGATGGATGAGTGGGCTACTCATCTCTCTCCCAACCCTTACCTCCCCCAACCAGGTTTACCACTGCTTATTTGTCATTGCCATCGTTGGGCCAGCGCTCTCACTGTGGGATCAAGCCCCACTTTATCTCTGTCTTGAAAAACAAGATGGTACCACTAAAACTACACAAAACAACATTGTGCCACCGAACCCATTGATAATGCAGAAAGCCAAATGCAGTGTAAATGGGACCCGTTTGTAAAACATGCGTGTTCTTGTGCTATCCAGCTGCCCCGATGACATTTACTTCACATATTGTGAAATTTCACTTCATGCACCAAACATCCGCTCCATCCTCTCTAAACAGTTCTTTTCCTCTGCGCTCGTACGATTGTATCCCGAGGCAAATACGGTACAGAGCCATGTTTCAACAAGTGAGGACACGATCGTGTAAAGCAAAAGAACAAGCACAGACATGATCATGCATAATTCTCACCTCTGCTCTCACCTGTGTGATGGAGAGGTGCTAATGGGAAAGGGAAAAAAACTCAGGCGATTAACGCATAAGAATGAGTTTGCAAGGGTTCGTAATCTTTCTCCATCATTGAATGAAAAACTGTACACCATAAACATACAAAAACCTTGTTTTGAAACAAAAAGTGTTTACCTTCTGGCGTTCCATAGTATGGCGCTGACTTTTGTAATTAAGACACAATCTATAACGAACCTAATTTACATAAAAAAGAGGTTAGCGCTGAACAAAATGACTTCATTTGAATACAGCGCAATGCTATTTCAGTGCATTTAGCACCTGGTTAACTGGACCGCTGGTGCTTTGTGGGAATAAGATGCAGGGTTTTGTACTTAAACGCAGCATGCAGAAGTACCACAACCGTAGTGAATCTGTCTCGCAGGAAAGGCGTGAAGGTGGAAAGAAAGTGAGGACAGAGATTCCTCTGCCCCTTCACGCGACACAGAAAAACGAGCGGGATGGCAGAGATTGATCGTATAGGGCAGAATGGGCCATGTTTCATGTCACAATGCAGCTGTGACCTTCAGCAATAAAGGTCCCAGAGGAATGGCAGCCATGTAACGCTCTTTTACGTCTACATCTGAGTTCCTGCGAGGACGTGAGCGCGCGCACGCATACACGGCTTCACAGCAATTCATCACAACAAATACAGTAGCTCTCCATCTCTTATTCTGTAATTTTCCTTTGGTCGTAGCTTCTTTAACCCACTCCAGTGTGACCCTGGAGCAGAGGCCGTAATGTGCGCAGTTTAACACATAAAGAGCTCGGGGCACCAGAGTATCTCAGCCAGGTCCCAAACACCTGCGTCCACAGATCCGCTTTCCCCATGTTTTTCCAATAGACTTTGACTGTTCTCAGTGAATTACTATCTATGTTAATAATTCCCAAAGGTTTCATATGCCGCCCAGATTTATATACCCAGTCTCCAAGAATGATATTTGAAAAAAAAGTAAAATTCGGAAACAAAAGGTGTTAAACCGCAAAACAGCTGAGGTAAGACAACAGACCCATCAATAACCCCTGAATAATCTATTACATATTCCATTGTTCAGATTAGCAAAACGGTGTGCCAAAGACCGATCAGATAAATCAATTTCAATTAATCTGAGTGTTAATAAAAGCCTGTTGTGAGACTGATGAACTTGGCACTCGCTGCACACCGGAAGCAGCAGGTGAGCACAACCATGCATACAAACATACTGTAAACACAAACACTGTCCGCTGCTTTGTTTTTAAAAAATGAACAACAACAATAGTGCTGTTGTGTTAACAAACTGACTTAAAGGGATAGTTCATACACAAATAAAAAGTCTGCATAATTTGTTTACCTTCGTGTTATTCAAAAACTGTTTATGACTCGTTCTTCTGTGGAACACAAAAAGAGATATTTTGAAAAATGTCTCTGTGATTTTGTATCCTACAGTGGAAGTCAATGGGGTTCAGTGTTGTTTGATTACCGACATTCTTCAAATATCTTTTATACAGCTTTCCTGTCGCTCAGTGGTAAGAGCATGGCGCTAACAACGCCAAGGTCATGGGTTCGATCCCAGGGGATTGCTCATACTTAGAAACAAAATGTATAGGATAATGCAACGTAAGTCGCTTTGGATAAAAGCGTATCCAAATACATAAATGTAAATGTAAATACCTTTTGTGTTGTGCAGAAGAAAAAAATTCATTCAGCTTTGAAATGACTTGAGGGTGAGCTATCATTTTTGGGTGAACTATCCCTTTAACAACATGGTAAGCGCACCATGAGTACAAGCTTTACACTATAAACGTCTGGACGTGCTTCCGCAATGCAGTTTGTGCCTATAAGAGTTATTTTCAGTTTTTCTGAAATTACTATTTCTATGTATGTGTTTAGGTAAACTTATTATTTTTGTTTCGTTCTGTGAACTACTCATATTTCTCCCAAATAAAAAAAAATGTTTCTATTTGCTTTTATTCGCAGGGAATGAAAACTGGAGAAATAGGTCAAAATAACAGAAAATATTTTCTTCAGACCTCAAATACTGCAAAGAAAACAAGTTCATTTTCACTTTTAATCAATACAACAGTAATATTTGTACATGTATTCAGGAAAACTTCAAAAAACTTTATGAAATAAAAAAACCTTCAAAAATAACCTCAATTCTTATCACAGTTTTCATGTGTCTTGTCATGCTGTCAGTTTTTCGCTATGCTGTCGGATGACTTTATGTCACTCCTGAGGTTTGATTTTGTTGAAATTCAACAGACACTGGACTGGAATGACCACAACACATCTAGAAATGCTGAATAAAGAAAATACTGAAATGGTCTCTTTTTTTCTCCGTGGCTGTAGTGTATCTATCAATGCAGTATTGAGGCTATACGAAACACAGCACCCAATAAGCCTATCCTATTAAGCTGGTATTGATGAAAAATTGCTGTTACACTTAAAGCCCCGTAAATTAACAAACTGTTGGCTTATTAAAACAATAATAGATTTTCCTGTGTTGCTCAATTTCCATTGCTTCTAATGAGATGCCAGCAAGTGGCCCTTGCCTGCGAGGTTAATGGATTCCATATTTTTCAATTTAAAAATCGGGTTCTTCCAGTTCAAGAGCCTATGCAAAACTATCGTTAATTAGACAGCCAAGGCTCAAAAGAGCTTAAAGAGAGTGCGGAAAACAGAGCTCGCCTCTCCACATCCACTTCTGGGGCTTTCCTCAGAAATGTAGTAATCCGTGTTCTTCCCTCAAACTCTTACTGTACACATCCCACAGCATGTTTAAAAGCACATCTGCTCTTGTTGCCTCGCGAACACACGTTCACTTTTGTAAAACATGATAGCTGATGCTATAGCCGTGCCCTTCTCTTGTAGGGGGTGTAAATGGACAGGATGAGGTCTTTGAACACCCCAGTTGTCTTTCCGAAAAGGTGGACCGAGGTGAAGTTGTGGGGCGATTGCCCGCTGAGCTTCGAAATGATACAGACAGGCATTGGGGTGGTACGGGCTGCCATTGATCACACATTCTGGACAGGAGGCTTTTCAATCACCCCCTCCTCTCTCCCCGTCTCCAGCATCTGTGGACTAAGAGGCCTGGGCTGAGGTAAATTGCTTCATGCCAGTCTAATTCTGAGAGGCTCGTAAAAGCAGAGATATGACTGCGTTCACTCCCCGGCTCCCTGAAGTGCACGGCTACGCTCTCGAGTAGAGATGAAGGAGAGGTCTTCAGATGGACAGCATTCGATTGGGAGCGAGCGTGCTTTTACAGCACACGTGCGCAGACACACACGCACGTACACTGGCCATAGCATCTGCTGGAGAGCATTTAATTTCAGTTTGGATCTCTGGGCAATTAGATTTTCCACCTTGTGTGTCCTCTCCATCATGCTATAGACGAGAGGATCGATCTTATAGACATTGGGTTTCGGTTTACACAAGTTTATAATCAATAAGGACGTGACTTTTATTGTGTCTAGTCATTGGAGTTGTATGGGATGCTTTATGCCATGTCGAATATTGTGAAAAGCTAATTTGCCCTTCTCCTTTGCATTAATCACAATGAAAGTTTAAAAAGGCTCAATTATTAACTATATTGTTTCTTGGGCACTGTTCACGGCATGCGGATGAATCATACTAATGCTGATACAACAGAGACGGAACGACAAAAAAACAGCTGGGAACTCCATTGCTTGGTTATGGTAATTAGGCTTAAGTACAGTCTACTCTAGTCATTCATTTGATTGTTTTCAAAGAACATTACTAAAATGTACATTTAATCTTGGTCTACTGTACTCTCTGTCATAAAGCGAGAGGTCTGAACTCGGGTTTTATGTCCAAGGAAAGTGTGCTGCAATTTATTCTGCCAAGACTTGAAATATAGCACACAAGCCATGGATTCATTTTATGATGCTTTTTGTCCTTTTCGGAGCTTTGCAGTATAAATCGCAATCAGCTATACACCATCACTGTGTAAGAAAGAGCAATTTGAGTTTCAGGAAAATGGGCAAAATTATGTAATGAGGAATGACAATGAGGAATTGGTCAAACATTTCTGTCACGAACTGGCAGAAAGAACCCAATAGCAGGCAGGCGTGAAGGGGTTAACAAAAGACTTTAATATAACAAAAACAAAAACCCACGATGGGGTGCAAAACAAAACAAGGAAAAGAACATGGAAACAAAACAAGAACTCAAAACAAAACACTTCCCACGGGGGGGCAAAAATAAACTAATAAACCAAACAGCGCCACAACGTCTTAAACCAAACATAGAATTGACAATAATATGTTTCTCTCCACACATAACCAAAGACTTTGTCATGACTCTGCTACAGGACCAAGAAGAACATGACTAAATGAAGCAGAGCCATGACACATTTCATTCTGGGGTGAATTAATCCTTTAAGAGTTTGTTTAAAAATACACACAATTAAAATGTGCATATGGCTTTCTAAATACAAACACATCTTTGAAACAACGATGATCTTAAGAGTGGCAGGTCTGAACAAATAATAGTTTGTGTTATAAATCAATGTGCCCTTCAGTTCTTTAGATCATGAAAATGTAGCAGGCTATAGCCTCCTTTTTTAAGGTAATTTAATAACATACAGTCAGGCTTTAGGATTAAAAACGACTGTAAATGTTAAAACACAAGACACACAAAAATAAAGAAATTAACTAAGAAGATTTTTATATTTTACGTCTATTTACAGTAAGATTATTCCTAATTACAAAAAAA
The DNA here is from genome assembly GCF_024868665.1 of Triplophysa rosa. Classification (NCBI taxonomy): domain Eukaryota; kingdom Metazoa; phylum Chordata; class Actinopteri; order Cypriniformes; family Nemacheilidae; genus Triplophysa; species Triplophysa rosa. Next base: position 9,231,941 of record NC_079908.1, read on the forward strand.
ACACCAAGAGGAATGAAGAGGAAATTAATGACCATGTCTTGGTAGAGTTGCCCTAAAGAAAACTGACCAAACAGTAAAAGAAACAATCATCGGCTATTGCCATTTGTATTACAGTTAAACTATGGTTACTAAAGTGAGACCTAAATTTGTGGCAACTGCCGTTTTAATACAACTAAACTGCGTAATTTTCATAAGCTTTTGACAAGCTTCATACATTAAATAGAAACAGATCAAATGTGCACGTTTAGTCTGTTACAAAACACTCCCAAAAAACATTTAGGCTACATAAAAACATCAATTGCTTTTTCTGTGCTGTATAGTTTTACTCGCGACTCAGAAAAGCCGCCGCGTCTCACCAAAGCGCGCACTTTGCCCGCGACACTTTCGCGCGCCGTTGACAGAACGCGCTGATGTCAGTGAGTGAAGCTACTCTTACCTGGATCGTGCCCGAGCGCCTTCGTCCTGTGCATGCCCGGGTGCTGCATCTCTCCCCGGGTTTACCGCCTCTCAACTCTGTCGGAAATCCTTTAAATAGGTACTGTTGGAGAACGGATGCTATAGCGCAAATTTACAAACGAAGTCAATCTCGCGACAACGTCTACTTGTAAACACTACTGGCATTCATTTCTGTTACCTCCATTACATGTTTAGTTACGGAGGTAAACGTAAAAGAAAGTTAGGTGAATAAAACGGCAGAACAGAGATGAGAAATCCTGGAACAATAGAGCGCAGTTGTGAGTGGTGGTGGAGTTGGAGAGCGGAGCTCTGTGCCTCCGTTACTCCACACAATGCAGGAGCTTGCGGTTCAGTTAGGAAGGGAGGGGTGGGATGTGTCTGAGGATGTTTATGAAGGAAATAATAAGAGAGAGTGAGAAATAACTTGCCTCATGAGTGAAATCAGTGTGAAAGGATGATTTTTGTCAATGTATCACAGTAACAACTATTCGGTCACAATTTCTACATTGAGGAATTATTATTTTCACCTAGTCTTCACCCAGACAGGCACAGACAACATTAAGTGACGTGCTGTTACAATCCAGTCCCTAAATTTGATCCATCGTGTCATTTTTCAGGTGGTCGGTGACGACCGGTGCTCCTGCAAAGCTCCAAGCTGCCACATGGTTGCCCTGTGCCCATGGGTTTAACATAGCAAAGCACAGCCTGCTGGTTGCCATCCTCTCCCATATGGGTCAGCTTCCTGCCCCTGCTGGGCAAAGCTTACTACTTAGGATGCCTTTCCTACGCTTCATGCTGACCTGTGAGCAGTTTTGGCCACCTAAATCCAAATCGGACTTACAGTCACTATAATAAAGCTGGTCTGTCATCAGTGCCAAATTTGAAGAGGACAAACAGCCTGCCGCATTGGTGTATGGAGTTCGAGTTGGACGGTACCATCAACAGCTCTCATGGTCTATAACTAGACTGCATGGTCTGTTCATAAATACTTGTGTGGGATCTTTCCAAACTTTAAAGCAATAGAGAGCACTTACTGTTGGATGGTGCTGTTATTCAATGATCCCAAGTGGTGATACTTACAGAGGCAGGTGCATTTTTATGTATGCGAGGCCATGATGGGCTAATAAGAATTCATCAATTAAATTAAAGATTTTACACTTTAACAAAAAAACATATCGCTCTACAATACCTCATAATTGTGCTGTAGACACCGTAGGTGATGTAAACAGCATTGTATGAAGCATGGACTGCATATACCATATATAGCATTTAAATGGTTTTTTTTGCATGCAAGGCTTTGATCAGGTGACACAAATAGGTCAGCAATTCATCTCTTCACTAGAATAAATTTAAGGAGTGGAAGGAGATATGCACTTTTAAAAATTCTGGGTTCTTTTCAACCAGCATTATAAATTTGCCTATGCCTGGTTGTTTACACCCATGGCTGGGTCAAATTTTTGGGGTTATCCCAATTGAAGCCTTTGGATAAAAACAAAAGTGTACAACTGTAAAATTAAATACAGTTGTGGACATAATGAACCACACAACCTGAATAATGAAAAAATAATTTGTGAATTCTCTTTTCATGTGATAGATACAAGAGCACTACAGTGGGCGAGATGGATTTGACTTGATAATGAATATGTAGGAGCACCATTAGAGGTAAGATCAATTTTAATGATTTCCTGATCATGTTTATTAATAAGGTGATCTATATAAACAAGCACAAATGTACTTTTAACATACACAGAAAAACATCTCAAAAAGTTCAATTCTATTATCATCTGAAACTGATATCTCTTGAGATGCAGTAGTTCATTCCCTAGTGCACAATCTGTTCTTACATTTCATGCTGTCATGGGTTTGGGCTAATCACCGCAGGTCTGCCTGTGGCTGTCAGTCATCAAGCTTGCTACAATATGCAAATGATCCTAAACGCCGTTGACTGGGTTATGCCACATTTGGATGAATCGTCCAATCCAATGTCATTCGGATGGGTTTGTGCCAGTTGCTGCAGTTAAGATACCCCCCATCCCACCCGAAGATGAGAGCCAATCAAGCATCTTATCAACAGCTATTAATATACACTGAGTGTCTTTTTAGATTTCCTCGAGCACTACGCCTGACTGCGTGAGACTCCAATTAAACACAAAACAGAATGTAGACATTGCTCTTGCTCGCCACCACGCAGCCAAAGGCTATCTGTAAAACTGCTTACATAGGAGGTCCTCTCGGCTACGTCGCACTGAAATGCCGTTAGACATGTGCTTGACAGTCTCTGCATATTGTAAATTACTTCCAATATAACAGTTAGAACGCAATGGCGTTATAACTGCATATGTTCAATTCATGCCCAAGCCATTTTAGTGAATTGTAAATTGTAATGTTATACCACTATTATATGTAATATTTTATTTTGTACATTTTCAAGTAAATTACAAAATATGACTAAATGATTTCTATACATACAGCCGCGGAAAAAATTAAGAGACCATTTCAAAATTATTTTCAGTTTTTCTGAATATACGTTTTCTAGGTATGTATTTAGGTAAAATGATTCTGTTAACTACTAACAATATTTCTCCCACATTTCAAATAAAAATATCGTTTTTATTTGCATTGATTTGTAGAAAATGAAAACAGGAGCAAGAGGTCAAAGTAACAGAAACGATGCTCAAGATCATATTCACTTTTGAGCAATACAACAGTAATATTTGTTCATGTATTTAGGAATAGTTCAAAAATATTATTTTATGTGATGACCTCGTTTTTTTCTCACAGTTTTCATGTGTCTTGTCATGCTGTCAGTCTTTCACATTGCTGTTGGATGACTTTATGTCACTCCTGAGGTTTGATTTTGTTGAAATTCATCAGACACTGGACTGAATAACCACAATACATCTAGAAATGCTGAATAAATGAAAATATAGAATGGTCTCTTACTTTTATAATACGAACACTTAAATCAAAACAATTGATGAAGAATCATTCATTATGTTACTTTGCGATGTACAGAAGCATCATTCCCTAAAAAAAATCACATTACGGTTTTCAGGGGATGATTATTATTAACTAACTAACTAACACTGTTTTATAAGCTGATGAACGTGGTTCTCTGCAGAGAGGTGGCCCTGATCAAATATTCTCTTTCAGCAGAGGAAGAACAAAGGCTATCAATGGCGGCAGGATTACTTATGCCCTTTTCTCTCGCTCCATGTCCAGTTTCTAGCATTCTCTTTTACATGAGAAGCAGCTCCCACGTGCAGATAAAAGCCAGATCAGTTTGATTAGAGTAACCTGTCATTCACCTGCAAACACGGCCCGTTTCGCTGAAAGGACAGAAGAGAAAGAAAAAAACGATAAAGCCTTGGGTTTCTAATTAGTTTGGGATTATTAAACATTCCATAGAAAACTATGAAGAGTGGTTTTGGGTGAATTTTATTAGCCTGACTCAAGAATATTAATTAGGTGACGTAACATTTGCCTAGTTATGAATCACAGTAAATAATTCAACATAAAACCTTGAGTTCAAAAGCTGCCCTAAATTTTTAAATTAAAGGGGTCACATGGCAGAAGTACGTGTTTTTCTGTGTTTTTGGTGTGTTATAAGTTGCCCATGCATGTATTAGACACGTATAATTGCACAAATGAAAGTGTTGGAACAAAAGATGCATTCTATCTAAAAGCGAATGCTCAACCAGACTTGCCTGAAACGCCTCGTGTAACCACACCCCCACAAATCTACATAACTTCGTAACATGATTTGACTAAGACCACCCAAATCTACACGTAGTTAAGGTGGCGTAATTGTAAATCTCATTGTATCGCCTGTCAGTACAATTGCTTTGGAACCTGATGTTCCGAATATGGTAAGATGCGTTACATTTCCGTGAAATGCTTGCAGTATTTGACCAATCACTAAGCACTGGTGAACTGGCCAATCATAGCACACCTCGCTTTTCAGAGCGATGAGTTTTGTAAAAAATCAGCGCGGTTCAGAGAGGCGGGGCAAAGAGGAGATACAAACATGCACGGTTTGTGGAAAATACAATGTTTTTTCAACTTTAAATGGTGTATACACATTGCGTTACATCTAAAACAAACAATAATATTCGTTTTAGCCGTGCAATATGATCCCTTTAAATCTAACTGACTTAACAAGTCATGTGAATTTAAATGATATTAAACTGACTTATAGACGGTTTCAAAGTGTCAATTTAAACAAACGTTACTGTGCATGCATACACGGCTTGCCCTTTCTCCGCGATGCACGTCAACGACTTCCGTATTACGCAATCACGTTGGAAAGGTCACGCGTGACGTAGATTTAAAAAGATTTAAACATCCCTGATATGCACACGAACTGACCATTTCAAACAATAACCTTGCATAAAGACATATGACGTGTCATTCAACATCCAAGAACTTTTGAACGGTTTTCTTTCTCCACACTGGGTCGGAACTTCAGCTTATGTTACGCGTGACCCTTCCAACGTGATTACGTAATACATGAAGTTGTGGACGCGCTTCATGGAGGCACTCCGAGGCAGTGCAAGCCATATATTTACATTTAAAAAGTATATAATGTTTTGTTTTCTTGGAAAATTACTAATTGTTTCGCTAGACAACACCCTTATTCATCGGCTGGTGACGTGTAGAGCCTTTTGAAGCTGCGATGAAACTGAAATTTGGACCTTAAGCAACAGCCCCCGTTTAAGTGCATTATATGGAGAAGAACCCTGGAAAGCTTGCCTCATAAGCCTCAATTTGTTTTCCACAGAAGAAATAAAGACACCGACGGCTTGTATGACATGTGGGTGAGTGAATTATGAAATTTTAATTTTAAAGTGAACTACTCCTTTAAAGGGGTCGTATGACACGGCTAAAATGAATATTATCGTTTGTTTTAGATGTAACGCAATGTGTAAACACGATTTAAGGTTCAAAAACGCTGTATTTTCCACATACTGTGCATGTCTGTATCTCCTCTTTGCCCCGTGTATGACAAACAGTGTATGTTTGTCTGCCTCACCGTGAATAAACCTTTTTTTGTTTGACAGAAACTTATCCAAAGTGACATTTAAGTAGATACAGGAACACTGCATGATCAATCAGCAGACGCTTTGATTCTGTGTTTTCCGTTTGTTTTGGCGAGAAGCAGCTCTGCAAGTATCTCTGTCACAATCGCATCGTCTCATTGGCGCAACCCCCCAGCCATCTCTCCCCAGAGTGATTAATCTTCTAACACTAATTAGATATTTGCTAATTAGCATCTGACATACGAGGGGAGGAAGAGAAACATTTGCATGAGGATGCGGATGGCTGCGGTCGCCAAACGCAGGGCTCAACATTTCCCAACGCGCCGTCGATGCGCAGGAAGTGCTGATGTCAGAAATCCCCTACCTGCTGGGTGATCTACCTGCATTTATGAGAATGTCAAAGTCCAGGGGCTCAGGCATCAATTTATTCATTTTCAAAAGAAGTCACCCCCCACGTTTCAAATGAGCACCGTGTAGATTTTAATGACCATCGTGGTGGAAACCTGGAGCTGAAAGGACATTAATCTGGATATTGCCAATTTAGCTGGAAGCCTGGTGGGGGAAAATCAGCAGGATTTTGGTCCTCTGTCTTCGCCTACACGGTCTCATTCTGTCCATAACGGACTCATTTCATACACGCTCATCAATTAATGACGGCAGCTTATTATCTTTTCATCGCGAGGGTTAAAAGATCCGTAGCAGGTGGATGAATGCTACCTGTGAGTCACCGACAAAATGATGAAGCCGAGCCATAATCAGACTTGTAGATTATATAGCGAGGTAAGAGCTATTGCTTTGACCCCGCGTCACGCTGCGTTGGGTGAGAAACAGCTGATTCTCTACAGTACACGTGTGGCCTATATTACATTTGGCTTGATAAAAGTTATGAGAGTCGTTCGTAGCTTTACAGTACCGAAAAGCTCACAAAACCCCAACGCTCATTTATTCATTAGGTGATGAAAATTAAACGCACACAAGTGTGTTCAGTTGGTGAAGGCAAATCTGGTGTCTCTGGCTTCTCTTCGGTGCTAAATCATCACAACTGGAGCGCTATAAAGTTGGCACGATTTTTGAAAAGCATTTACGTCAAAAGCAATTACTTCCCTTTGTCCTTTACAATGGCATGTATGCAGCGAATAATAAACACACCTTGCAGAACACAAAAGAAAGGAAATCAAACAAACATTTATCCAGGATACTAATATCCCAGTCTCATCTTTGAGATAAACTGACAGAAAAAGTGACAGATGCGAGCCCATAAAATGAGGCAAAACCTGATAAGCTATTCGTCACGGAACTTCGGGTCATTTGCGGCCCTGGAGTCGGCTTTCGAGAGGCTCTCGACGCGCCGCTAATGATTCTCATCCCCGCTGAAATGTGTCGGAAGATTTCACGGCGTAATTAAATCCCTAACTAGCGGAGGACGAGAGAGCCGCTGTCACAAGGGGGCGGTTAGCTGGATTGGGGACGTGTTTTAGTGGCGAGTTTGTGAAACGTACGATTTCACAGGCTCACAGATGTCTCATTAACTTCATGGCATTTGCACCCACTTCTACGTCATTATGGAAATCCAGAAATACGGAAAATGACAAGCTGTTGTCACAAAAAATCAGTAGGAAAGTGATTTGTCGAATTCATTAGCATTCTGGCGCGGGACCTAATATGCTAAATCATTACACAAAACTATTTATCTAATGCAAAAATTCGAACAAATCCACTGACAAAATAAGACATTACTGAATCAATTTACTGGAAATACAAGTGTACGGCACTTTGATTTAAACTACACAAAGGAAATCTGCCCCCGGTGTACAATATGCGTAAAAGCACATCCAGAGCGTAATCAGCAGTCTTGTTTGATTACACCGGGCGTACTGTATGCTGTGTGTGTTGCGTGCGTTTTATTTGTGCCGTTCGCACGCGATTTGCATCTGAATTTCCCATCAGGGATCAATGAAGTATGTCCGTCTGTCTGGCTGTCTATCTATCACACATGCTTTTGCAGACTCCAGCTATACCGTAATGTGCCACTGCTGTGTGTTTTGTAAACAGGAAGAGCTCCTGCTGACCAAATAAGATTATTCAGAGGACACATTGTTTTTTTGCTTACAGCTCAAACTGTGAACATAATCAGCCAGCTTCCTCTTGCCTCTCTTCACAATCACTCTGAAACACATCAAGGTCAAGTGGCTGAAGACACTGTCATTACAGCTCTAGTAAATGTGAGATCAAATTCACAAGTGTTGTTTAAAAAAACATATAAGATCAAGAGAGCACGTGTTTGCTTCTATTTTTATGCAGTACAGATATAAACGTTACTATGAATGATTGTTACACTGAATGGATACGCTGAAAAAACATATGTACATGAAATTAATAACTACAGAAAATATGTTCGGTTGCACATATGTAAAGGAATAATTTACCCAGAAAAAATATGTTGTTATTTACCAAACCTGTATGACTTTCTTTCTCCTGCAGAACACAAAAGAAGATATTTCGAAGAACGTTGGTAACTAAACAACACTGGTCCCCCATAGACTTCCATTGTATGGACACAAACCCATTGAGACATTTCTCAAAATATCTTCTTTTGTGTTTCACAGATTTACACATTTACAAGGTTTGGAATGCCATGATGGTAAATAAATGATGATTTTTTTTGAGGGGGTCTAATCCAAATTGGGTCAACAACCTGTTTCCTCAGCATTATTTACTGTATCAAGTTGCCAAGTTTATGTTTGTTAAAAAACCTTCAGATTTCAATTAAAGTTGCCAACTCAAATGTTTGTTTTGGTTATATTGACTTAGAATTTGCAATTTTCTAAACATAAGTTAACAAAACTTACAGAAGTTACAGTTATAAATGTAACAGGCTAAGCACAAGGACCACTCTTCTGAACAACTGATAATGACAAAACAAAAAAATATAACAATCTCTAAATCTGCAAAATTAATGAACATTAATCACTACATTATCTTTACTGCAAATCACATTAAATAACTCTTAATAAAAATACTCTCCTAATGCATGTCTCATGCAAAGCATGCTGGGAACTGGAAATCCTCTGCCCAGTTTTAACAATTCTATTTTAACACAACGCAAATAATTTACGTAGTCTTCAATGAACTTCAATGGATCAAGTTTGACCAAAACAAACCGTGACATGTAAACTGAAAAGAGCAAAATCTTTAGTACACTGGTTTTAATATGACTTTCAAACGTGAATCAACAGACAAATTATGTTATTTTAACTCCATTCTAGTGGAGTAAGATTGCTAAAACAATCCCTTTATCATTATTGTCTGTAACCCTAACCCTGTGTCTTAAACTTTGACAGGCAACCAACACTATTTGTTCCACACACATAAACATCTTATTGTACAACTTGTTGAGTGGTGTGCTATTACTTTTCAAAGTGTTCAGAGCTACAAGCGATCACTCAGATATTCTAAAGAAAATGTGAAATCTGATTTATTTCTACACTATAATCTATGGGATCTGGTTTTCACATTGTTCAGCCTACAGACACCATCTCAGAAAGTGTGTTAAATTATATATAATTGCCAGTGAAAGACTTTTTACACACTCATTCGCCATTTATATTGAACATTATAATATGCCTTTGTTCAGGTATGGGTTGCAGTTGTCAATCAAAAAAACGAACTCTGCATAAACGCCCTATTAGTGTGTGAGGCATATCATCCACCAGATTTCTACATGGAGTTCTCACCGTGTGTGTGAGAGAGAGAGTCGATGAATTCAAACGACACTTGCTGAGAGCAAGAAACTGCTTTCCTGCTCCTGGTAGTGGACGGCTGCAAACATCTCAGATAAAGTAGAGAAGTAGCCTTGCAGAAAATCAATAATTCATAGGTGACGATCGGATTTCCTCTCTGCCCGTCGTCAAGGTGAGAGCACGCCAGGCACCGGGCTGAGCAAGCTTTCCGCAGAGGCCCGGAAAAATGACAGCGGGCTTGTCAGAGGGAAATGCCTGCTATCGACGCCTGCCTATGTAATGATGTGCATACCTGTGTGTGCTTACAAGCTGTGTGTGTGTCCTCTTAGTATAGCTGACTGACAGGACATCTCTCTTGCTATGACACTAAGAGCTCCACAGGCTGAAGCTCAAGACACATTCCCAGCCAGAACCTCACTGAGATCCAGCCAAAATCTCACCGAGCGTCTCCACTGCAGTTATATTTCAGGACGACTCCACTCGGTCAAACCAGCAGGCCATTGCTTCTTTCTCTCAAAGCGTTTCCATTTATTTTGCATCTTTGTGATTGACGTAGAGCGGGCGTGCACGGGACCGGCTCGGTATCAGATCCTGAGGTTTGATTGGATGTGACAGGCGGCTATGAAGGCCCTCGGAGACTTTGAAGAGAACTCAGCATCCACAGTTCTCAAACACAAGCAGTGGACCACGGCCAGATGGCTGGCAAGGACAACCCACCCACCGCAGGCCACGACCAATCAGGTGTGACGTACGGATTTCTGTAACGGTATCCATGGAAACGGCGGCTTTCTTGGCCTATGGCACGCGAGCGACAGAGGGCTCAGGTATAAGATCTCGCAGCAGTCATCAATCACTTCAAAGTAGAGGCTGCTACACCTCCACAGCGCTGTGAACTTTAAACAGAGAACAACAAAGAGACGGGCTTTCAATCAATCATAATGACATGCTTTCCGTGGCCCTGTTCAACCGGCACACCTACTCGCAGCGAGCCACACATCACTCTTCATTTGGCGGTTAACATCCACCCATCTACTACAACAATAATGTATCTCCTCATCTCAGACGGCAATCAAAGTCGTTTGAAGAAAGTGAGAAGGAGGTCAAAGAGACAACAAAAGACTACACGAACATGCAAATGCAGGGTTATGTAACGTAAAACAGCTTTAAATATTTTAATACTTGATTCTGGAAGTTTTTTGACGTGAAGTACCGGTTTTTATTCTTCCTCAGTTAGAGTGCCATATTACGGACTGTGAATGCCGGTTGATTCATTAATATCTGTGTCTCCTGAGACATCTTTTCGCTCAGCAGAGATTCTCATATTAAAACACAGCTCACAGTAACATCTCATTTATACAAAGTGTTATTCTGAAAGAAAATAAGTAGATCGCTTAGATAGTTTTAGCTTTCGGTATCCATATTAACTAAAGAAGCCTTGCGGGACAATGAGGAAAGATTACAGCGAGGAGTAGTTTGGTATGCAGAAGGGCCTACGATAAACAACTAATTAAAATAAATACATATTAATCATTGTAATATAAATACAATTTTTAATCTCGCTCGCTCTTATCGCAGATGTAAGGAAGACTAATAACAATTAATACATATTAATAATTTTAACAAATACAATTTTAATCTCGCTCTCTCTTATCGCAGATATAAGGAAGACAATTTATTACAATTAAGTATGTTAATAAATGCAAGAAAGAAGGCCAATCATAATTTAGTATGCAAATGTTGTAATGACATCATGGGTGTCAGTGTTGAATGGTGAATATTAAACAAAATCATTCCTGTATTCCTTAACGGGATAGTTCACCTAAAAATGAAAATTCTGTTATTCAATCACCCTCTTGTCACTTCAAACCTGTATGACTTACTTCTGCAGAACACAAAAGATATTTAGAAAAATGTTGTAAACGAAAACCGTTGGTCACCATTGACTTGCATTGGTTTTATGTCCATACAATAGAAGTCAATTAGGACCAACAGTTTTTGGCTACCGGCATTCTTCAAAATATCGTCTTTTGTGTTCTGCATAAGAGAGAAAGTCGTACAGGTTTGAAACGACAACAAGAGGGTAACTGATGACAAATCAGTCAGACTGAATTAAAATTTTTGGGTGAACTATCCCTTTAAAAGTGTACGTTTTAGTTTAAAAACACCAACACAGCACATCCAAGATTGAAATAATTATCCACAAAACACAAGTTGAATGGTGGAAAATTGCTAAGAAAAAGAACAATGAATAAAGTACGAGGAAGTCGTCATTCAAACACTGTAATAAAATTGCTGAAATTATCCAATATTTCCTCAGCAAGGAAAGCTGCCAAATCAGTTTTATGTTAAGCCTCGGTAAGATGTTCAAACATAATAATCACTAAATGCGTAGTTCTGTCTAATGTCTCCTGCTTCACATGCCTATGCATATTCACAAGACTGAAGAAAAAGAGCACAATCATTTACTGTGGCAAGTCACAGCTGTTGAGTTTTACATCTGAATGCAAAACAGCGCAAGCGATGAAGAAAAAACAACCTTTGCTCAAAGAGCGACTAAAATTAGATTGAGACGGACAAAAAAAAAACATCAGTTAGGCAGAAAAGGCTTTCTGGGGCTCGACGAGACTTTGAGGCGGCTGGCAAGGTTTAATTACGCTTGTTGAAGCAGTTGTTTGCAGCGCACCTTTCTGTCTCCTGCTGCCTCTTTACCTGCGATCTCTGTGATTTCTGACAGAATGCGGCTGTGCAGTTTGGCAGACACATCAAATGGCGTGAGAAGAAAAAAACACATAAAAAGGTAAAGAGCAGAGAAAGAGAGATAGATAGAAAGAAAGAAATAGGGGGACAAAGATACAGACACACAGACGTCTGGTACAGCTGCACTCAACACTGAAGATGTGCCAGGACTGTCTTCAGTGGTACACATTGGCATCAGGGTGTGTGATGCTCCCCGGGCAAGACTGTGTTTCTGGAAACTGTAATTATAGGACTATGTATGTTCATGGAGATCTCAGTGTCTCCTCTTTGAGCTGATTCAACAGCAGATCTGGGCCACGGCAGGGTCATAGCATGCTGTGTTCCATGCAGAGAGAGTGAGGAAGAGTTTACTTGTGGATCGGAGTCCTGCCGATGTCTCGCAGGCAAACAGAGGGTTTGAACAAATTTGTTTGCACTCACAACGTTCAATGTTCAGAAATGTTTTGCTCAATAAAATTAATCATTTTTAAAGGTCTACACTCTTAAATATAAGGTGCTTTACGATACCATAGAAGAACCATTTTTGGCTGAACTTTCCATAAAGAATCTGTAACATTGGAACAACCTTTCTGATTAACAAATGGTTCTTAATATGAAGTAATACATTATAAAAACACAATACAATTAAATTAAATAATAAAAATTTGAATTCCCACACCTAAAACTGTCTAATGATAAATATTGTTTTAGAAAAACACCTGACCCTGATCACCCATTTAACACTGGAACAACAAATGTTTATTTAGACAGGGGTTTTCAAACTTGATGATGCCAAGGACCCCCAAATAAGATTACCCTTTTGTGAGGGACCCCCATTCTAAAATACATTTAATCTATAATTTTTTGTGTAAAGAAACATTTAAACTTTGTTAGATAAATAGTAAATATAATATTATACAAACTACATATTGTTTACAAATTTAAATAGTTGATTACACTTTTACTTTGAGTGCAAAAAAGGGAAATATAATAAGAAAAACCCACTAGAAAGATACAAATATAGACAATTTAAAACATTATGCATGTAGCAAAAAAGCAGATAAACACTAAGAGACTATGAAACAATAATACTGTTTTGTGGACTTTTACAATATTTGCGTTAGCTTTTTTACTGAAACCCCTACTGACCCCTAGCAACTTTCTTGAGGCCCCCTGAACCCAGTTGGAAACCCCCTGATTTAGACGATAAAAAGTAAGAAATAAATTATTCTTATAAAGAGCGAATAAGAACCTTTGGGGTTGCAGAGTTCCTCTTTGGTTTTTTAGGGAACAAAAATGTTTCTTATGGCATTGCTGTCTAGAACCTTTTGCAGCATCTTTTTTAAGAGTGTAGAAACTGACTGAGCAAGATTCTAAATCGGATCGTGTGCACACATGCCCCAAAAGCAAGAACTTTGCTGCATACAAACAGCTTACACACAGGCTCTGTGATAAAACAATTAAAATAATACAATACAATAAAATTCCTGTAGACTTAAGGCACATTAAATACACTTACAATTTGAAATTGACTGCATACAATGAAACGATGTTGGTACATAATGTTGTGGAAGTCTGTTGCAGCAGCTTTTTCAAATTAAGTAAAATGATCAAGCTGCAAAAATTCATTTCTGCTTTGTAAAATGTGTCATATTTCAGGGTTTGTCTGTGAGAAGACTTTGTGACAGATGATAGGAAAAGGAAACAGTAAATAGTGTCTAAATGATCCACATATGATCTTACTCATTTTACGCTCAGAATGTGCTTATGGGAAAATAAGGTTGATTATGTAACTAAAGCTTTTCTGCATCATGGGTAATCCTGTGTTTATTTTTGTTTCCTGGCCCTGTTGCTGGGATAAATTGCTAGAATGATTAAATTCCATCATCAGCAAGGGGCACATGTATCTGCTAGGCATGATTTGACAAGTTATGACAACTATATGTGTCTATCCACACTGAATAAAAAACTACTGCAGAAAAAAAAACCAAATTGATTATTATTTTCTATTACTATTTGTAATTTAGTTATTAGTGCTTTTACATTAATACAGGTAATGAAGATGCTATTGAGATCTATAGATGATGCAGAGATCAACCATCTTTCCGTGGTCATGCCTGTTATACAAAACCAAGTTGTACAAACACTCGGATCGCTTTTATCACTTCATGCTCCAGTCTTGTTAAGAGAAAATTCTCTTATTTTTCTCTCTTAACCTCATTTCTAAAACTGTTCAAACTGTTTATCTAGTGGCACTCACCTACAATGCTCTCCATGCAAACACTTATCTCTCTACCGATGCTCAGAACAGCACACGGCCTAAACTGCCCGTTCGGCTCTTATCAAGGCATTGCAATTGAGACGCCGTTTGCGTAAGACAGAAATATGAACACCCGCACATCCCACAGAGAAGGTTACGAGAAATTCTGGCACGTGTGCCGATACAACACGTGCAGATTAGCATGAACACGCTATTCCTGTTACACAAACGTAGTTTGTCGGGAGCCCAAGTCCGTTTCTACATTTCATGAGTTAATCTTTCACAAGCTTCTCCATTTCCATAATAATTGCCGGCAAATTGCGGGAGGCTTTATATCGCCTCACACAATGCCTGTGAACCCGGGGAGATGCTGAGTCGCTCAGGATGGTCTCTCTGAGGGGTTTGCGAGCGTATTTGCTTGTTTGTCTGGTTATATCTTCCCAGAGAAGGCCAGTTAAACCTCTCTGATGCCCTCGCTGTCCGCAGTGGATGGAATCATTATGCTTCAATTTTCTGATTTATTCAGTGCCTTCCACTTCTCATTAGTTTCTGGCTTCTTCCTGAAGAGAATGCATTATCAGAAACTGTCAGTAAAGAGCTCATAGGAACTTCACGATCCTTATGGATTCCGGCAGTGGCAACACGTCTGACCAAAGGACACCGCCGGGTACAGACTGCTCGGGTCAACCGGTCATCTGTTTAGTGAAGCTGAGTGAATTGAATTAAATATGCCAGATGTTGATTTTAAATATCTCAAACAAACAATGCATTTCGATACAGCGGGATCTAGAAATGAGACCACCTCTTGGATTTTTTTATGTAATTAACAGACCTGCAAACTCGGAAGAGGTGAAAATGGTGTGTGGGTGCATCCTCCCCTATAAGAAAGATTTGCGATTTTTTTTATATTCAATTTATGCATTCTGGCGCACTCTGACAAGAAAAAAGACAATATTTGCTTCAACTTATCAAACCAGCCACAATTTGCTGGTCAAAATGCACCAAAAATGTAGCAGCAGCTAATCACATGACGTATGACCAAAGTGAAGCTCACACTGTGTCTACACTGGCCGCGACCGGCACGATGCAGCACGACAAAAGCGTTTTAGAATGACAAAAACGCATTAGAACCCATTATAATTTAAAATTTTGTCCACACTGGATGCAGCGCGGTGCGACGCGACAAACCCACCGCGTCCGGTGCAGACACGGTGTCATACGCAAACATTAAACACCCAATTGTCATTTCGCGACTTTTAAATACAAATGCTTTTTAATGCTTTTTTAAATAGAAAAAATGCTTTTCTACTATTAAATATCTAGCAAATAAGAACAATGTTTACACGTAACCATGGCCAGCACAATCATTCATTAAAATACAGTGATTGTTTCATTGCGTGTTCATAGAGAGCAGTTGGTTCACGTTAAACGAACATTTGGTGTTAATTCACTCACTCTCGGACCATCTTGAGAAGGAGATCTGAGACCATCAACTCCTTAGGTGCCATGTCGTTAAAAGTTCAAAAAGCAGATACAAGAAACATAAACGTAATCCACGAGGCTCCTTTTGGCATTTTAATGTATTTTGAAGCGAATCAATCGGTCTTTGCAATAATTATTTAATATTAGCGGTAATCTAACGTTACAGCTTCTGCGTTTAAAACTTCTGATGAATATCAATCGCACCCATGTGCCCTACTCACTTAGAAGGGCACAGCTCTTGAAGTGGGAATTATGAAGGGAGATTGGGTAATTAGATCACATCACATAGCCGTTTAGATCACACTTGGAAAACAACGTAATAAAAACAACGGCATTTTCTCTTTATCGGAGACGACACTTTGCGTTGCGTCCGCTTCAGCAGTGTCTTTCAAGGGTGCAAAAATGACGTTTAAAATGCGCTCTTCCTCGGACGCATCCTCGGACCGCTTACTTGACGCTATGATGTTGCTTTTTGAATTTTTCAAAATATGGCACCTAAGGACTTAAATCACCAACCCCCCACCCACTCTCCAAAAAAAAACTACACGGTTCACAAGAATGGCATATTTTGCAGGTATCGATTAAGAGTTTCTTAGTATTTCCTCAGTATTGAATACCATGAACTTTAGTCTATGTAAAACCTGATGATCCATGCTATCCAAGCATGCTTTGTGAATGTTCCAAAGAGCATCTTTTGTGCTTCAATGGAATGACCTTTTCCACAAGTGGAAACACAGTCATTGTCAGAAAATGTGTGAAAATGTTTCGTTTTCATTTTCAATGTGGTCTAAGACTCTTGCACTCGACTATACAATATACGCAAATTTAGAAATTAGTCGGTCATGACACAAGACTTGTGTCACAGCATCAATGCATCTCTCGACACAAACACAATGTCACCGCATCCTTCATTTGTAAGTCACTTTAGATAAAAGTGTCTGTTGAACGATTAAACGTAATGTGTCACTTTGACCTCCACATGAAAAGCGTTGCAGATAGTGTCGCAGAAAATTATGTTTTCGAGGTTGCTAGGCAGCAAGAATGCAAACAAGAGGAAAAATGTAGACTGTTCTTGATCTTGGAATAATACAACGTCACGAAATACAAATATATTTAACAACATGAAAATTAAATGTAATATCTGACATCTGAGTTTTAGGTTGTGACACAGTTAGTGAGGATCTTTCGTGTCCTTCCTTTAAAGGTCCAATGTGTGAAAATTAGCGGCATCTAGCGGTGAGGTTGCGAATTTCAACCAACGGCTCACTCCACCCCTCCATTTCGAAGAACTACGGTGGCTGACACAGGACTAAGATGTTGTCACGTTTTCCATTTTTTGCTGAAGGAGATTACAAAATGCGCCATGTAGAGCAGTTTGTCCGTTTAGGGCTACTGTAGAAACAACATGGTGAATTTCATCCAAGGGGACCTGCAGTGTAGAAATAAAAACATAACGCTTTATGTAAGGTCTTTATACACCTCTGAAAATATAGTTATGTATATTTTATTGCACTTCTGCCAATAGATCCTCCAAAAAAACTACACATTGGACCATTAAGAACAAAAGCTGAATTACAACTAAAAATGTAACGTGTTCTGTTATCCTCTTGTCCTGCGTATGTATCAGCTCACCAGACACCAGCAAGAGAAGAAGTAAAGTTATTCACTCAGACTGGCTATCATACTGGTCCTTCTGTAAAACCATATCAATTTAGACATCCACCGGATCGATCCGCAGCTCTACAGGTGTGTCCGGCCATTTATCAGCGTCACCCGCCAGACAGAGAACAATGCTGCTTCATTGTACACAAAGAGCTTGTTTTCTGGGGGGAGATTTAACCATTAATTTAATTCCCAGAGCTCAGCACTACAGACAGAGAGAGAGAGCATGGATTATTACTACTACCAGCCTGCTTCCTTGACATACATTTCATTTGTTCTCGTGTACAAAGAAACAGTTAAGAAGTAAAACAAAGGAGGAGTCAATAGTGGAAGTTAAAAATAAAGAGAATGGATTTGATGGAAGATGATAAGAATGACTGACAACTACCACTGTTGTTATTCGACAGGACTCGTATATCGATTAGAGTTAAAAGGTTTCCAAAGCCACCTTTCTTTCAGGTCACACAAACAAAGAGAATTTAAAAGATAAATGTAGCGTCAAGTGGATTTGACTTGTAAATCTGAGGTTAGGACACCTGTAAAATGAGATGTTGAACAATTCTCAATGTTGAAATATGTTTTTTTGTTGTTTTGGTAGATGCATGAGGGACACTGTCAACAACAACAACAAAAAATATATATATATAGATATAAAATATACACAGGTAGTTGACAAATGTACCGTAAATGTGTCGATAAAACAGAATTTTACAGAATTCAGACATTTTTGAAATACAGTAAAAAACGTCAAATTACAGAAAGACCATGAAAACTGTGTAATTTTATGTGGGAAAAAGCTGTCAGAAAATTTCATTTTTTTGATTTTCAATTTGTCAATTTGTTATTTTGAATGTGTACAGTATATGAACACATCTGTGTTCAAATTAGATCACAATGTTTTAAAGATTTCTTCAAATATAACTTTTAAATATGATTTTTTAGACACTACTAAAAAACGATTCTGTGTCGTAGTAGATTTCATGAAATTAATTGAGTAAATTTTACTTAATACAATTGTGTTCTTGTTTTCGAGTTAAAATTATAGAAAAAATCTCGAAATTCTAAATGCACAAATCATTGAGTGAACTCAACTTAATTGTATCATGTTCAACCCACTTAAACTTGTATAAAGGATTTTTCTTTAATTATTTTGTTGTGGGACTACATGAATTCTTTTAGTCAATTTCCCTAACCGAGCAGTGAATTTATAGTTCCCAGCATGCTTTGCAAGTAAAATGAAAGAGTTGATAGTGTTTATTGTTCAGTTGTCTTTGAGATTTAGAAGAGATTCTGTTTTTTTAGTTGTGGTTACCATCATTCAGAAGAGCGGTGCCTGGGCTGATCATAATTTGTGACCCTGGACAACAAAACCAGTCTTAAGTAGCAAGGGAACATTTTTAGTAATCGCCAAAAATACATTGTAGGGATAAAAATTACAGTTTTTTCTTTTTACCAAAAATCATTAGGATATTAAATTAAGATCATGTTCCATGAAGATATTTTATAAATTTCCTACCGTAAATGTATAAAAACTTTCTTTTTGTGAGTGGATGGCCTGCTACAGTTGCCTCAGATGAACAACTTCAAAGGCGATTTTCTCAATATTTTGATTTTTTTGCACCCTCAGATTCCAGCTTTGTAAACCGTTGTTGTTCCGCCAGATAGTGTCCTATCCTAACAAACCATACATTAATAGAAAGCTTATTTCTTCAGCTTTCAGATGAAAGAAATAATGAATTTTGATGAAAAGATGAATTTTTTCAGAAAAATCTCAATTTCAAAAAATTGACCCTTAAGACTGGTTTTGTCGTCCAGGGTCACATTTGTGTTTCTTTACTCTGTGAACAGTAATGGTGCTAATGCCAGTACTGAAACTCTCAGCTTACTTGTGCATCATATATGTTGTAACCAAAAATAACTGTTCAACTGAAGTTAAAAAAGATGCTCAAATTAGTATTTCTTCTTGATTTTTTAAAGTTTATTATGTGACAATAATTAAGGTAATTTTACTTGATTTATTCATGAAATATTGCGTTAAAAGTAAGCTTGTTTTGTGTAATATTGTTACCATAATTTTAAGTTGGGACTCTTAAGTAAATATATCTGTGTCCTTTTTTTAGAGTGTTACTCCTTATTGTTTCATCAAAGTTAAAAGGGGTTACTAACACATCCAACTATGAAAAAAAGCTGTGTACTATTAATATCATCCACCTTAATACAAAAGTTTAGTTTAATGAGACACAGATACAGCAATTCAGTCATTTATACACCCACTGTATTTTTTACGCACGTAAAATGATTCAAGATATAAACAGGATATTTTAATTGATTTCAACCTGGTTCTAGGCCATTGTTCCTCTCATCATTCAGCTCCAATGCCTCACAGATTTTCCTGTTCATTTCATATTTCAGAGTTTTTTTTTAAATGATACATTCCCCTAAAAATGCCCCGCATTTCAGCCATTGTGGGTCTTTCTCTATAAGCCACACTTCAAGCAAATAAAAAGACAGCAATTCAAGTTTTCAGAATAAACCCAATGAGCTACTCATTGCAAACAGCCCCCCTGACAGCTGATTTGATTTCATCTTTGGCACGCTGAAAGTGGGCTAAAAGAAATGCCTTGACGCGCTTCGCATTTCATTCACGACACGTTTGGGTGTCATAATCCGCGCAGTGTTTTCCTCTTAAACTGTGGAAGAGAGGTGGCAAAAGAACAAACGCCAAAATGGGATATTTAAATATTACATAACCGACGACAGTTTTAGACCCAAAAATGAGTGCTTGCTCTGGCTTGGAGTCAAATAGCTGAAGCCGTGACTCGTGTAGCCATCCAAACTTCGCTATAATGTGTTGCCAGGGTAATAACACTAGGGCAGAATGAACTCGGCGCATCACATAAGCCCTTATCATTTCATGTGACCTTCAGGCTTGAATACAGTGAGTATGTGTGAGCGGTAGAGAACGCACGTGTTCGGTCAGAGAGAAAGATGTGAAACAATTTTAAGAAGATACAATCAGAAAGGTATTCTGAAATTGCTTCCAAAATAGACTGGTTACGTTTTACTTGCTCAAATACAGATTTTTATGCAACAGTTCATGCAACAACTATTTCTCAGCGCAGCCATTTGTCATGACACTGCACGGTGCAGGTGTCATCGTTCTAGACAGCGTCTTTCCTTTAGGTAAATGATGATGGCTGTTGGCAGCCTTCAAGGGCGTTTTGTAAGTTAACTTAAAGGTGTCATGAACTGGGCTTTTTTATTGTTTTATACACAGCAAAATCTCTAGTGTTAAAAAGGGTCAAATGAACTCTCACAGTGTTGTTATAATCCACACTTTGAGAGTTAACACAGTGAGTGTTAATTTGACCTTTTTTAACACTGGCGATTTTACTGTGTACCGTTGTATGAGGTCTACTTATGACGTTCGCGTGGTTTTTACATTCAAAAAATCAAAATCAATAAGTAATAGGCTATTTTCTACCCGGGTTTTGAGGCCGACTCGACAAATGCCCACTGCTATGATTGGATAGCAGTTTGCGTAGTAAACTTAGTTGGAGCCTTCTGTGAATTTGGTTAGACACGTAACGTTAGGTTACACATTCGCCCTATTCGCGCACGGGATTAGTATTATCTGGGGACCTCGTGTGATTTAGAAATGACCTCCCCACATCTGTATTTCATGTGGCGCATTCGCACGGGATAAATGAAGCCTGTGATTTTACTAAAATTTACGGACTTATTTCCCGGATGTGATGGCAAGGCTTTGCGTATAGTTTGTATAGCCTATAGTTGTATGGCGTTTAACAATATCCGTACCTGTCAGCATTTGAGACTCGTGATCGCGAACCGGACAGAAGATCACCGCGATCGCGGGTCTCAAATGTTACTAGAGTTTCCATGATAAATAAACAAACGGGAGACTCCCGGTAACTTATGGATATGACCCAGCACCCAAAATAATACCAAAACAGCCTCCATTATTTGTAAACGGTGGATAAAACCTTGAAAAATGATATATGAGCACGCCAAATCACAGAGATGCCAATTCGCACGGGACTAATATTATCACAGGACCTCGGGGTTCATCAAAATATGGTAGGTAATTTGTGGGGGAATTTTTACTTTACAAATTACAGACATCGCCGATTCGCACGGGATTAAAATCACAGACAACCTCTGCAATTATTACAAATGACTAGAGGTCCCCAGGTAATACTAATCCCGTGCGAATAGGGCTATCAGGGCATATCAAGCGATCTCTAAAGTGGAAAGTATGGTCCTTCCGTCCGCGTCCGCACGCCGTAAAGTAAATCTTTAACGGCATGTTTATTGCTTGCTCGCTCTATCTGGTTCAGAGCAAACTTGTGTTACTTCAGTACTGTCATGCGCGAACCAGTGGGCGGGACTAGAGAAGTAGTCGTTGATATTCTTCTGTGGAGGCAGTGTTCAACCTTAGGTGCATTCCAGGACCTGGCGTTCGCTGGGCCTGGTGTCAATAACAGTTGTAATTTCTGTAACAAGGGCATTTTCAGTTCTGACACTTACATGATGTTTGCTTGAATACGATTCCCTCTTATATAACTAAAGCGCGGGTTAAAATTGATGTCTTAAAGGACTCATCGGATGAGCACTTTCAACAAGTTGGTATGATTTATTAGGGTCTTCATGAAATGTCTGGAACATATTTTGCTTAAAAACACTCAATGGCTGTGTAAACAAAACCCTTTTGCCTCGTCAAAAACAGCTATGCTCACAGCAACCCGTTTTGGTGCATGTCTCTTTAAATGATAATGAGTTACAGCGGAGCGCACCCCACCCCCCTTCCATCCGGCGTGTCAACACAACACACGTGTAGTACTGCCGTGGCAATGGTTTAGCTAAATTATGTTTCCTGAACTCCTCTGCGGTTAGTTTCGTTTTAAATGTCTCAAATCATTCGTCCGGAGACTAAAAAATTTGTCACAGCAAACAGCTAATGCGCTTACGTTGTGCGTGTATGCTTACCTAAAATCCACGGAATGCGCACCTGCAGATCTCAGCGGAATTACGTGGATTTTAGCGCTTGTCGTTGATAAGTTATAATGTTACACACACAACGTGAGAGCATAACTAGTATGCTGTGACAGATTTTTCAGCCTAAGGACGAATGATTGGAGACGTTGTTCGCCCCTGTTCATTAGCAAAACAAACAGCTTGCCGCAGCTGAACATATTAATGCACATAATGTATTAACATTCTTACAGCTAAACTCCAAGTGCCCATTTGCCAAATAACATAAATATAGAGTAAGTTTAACACTGGCTTTGAATGTTCTTTTTAGCCCATGACTGACTTATCTCCCTTTGCAATCATATGCTAATGTTATCCTCCTATATATACGGTACATGTACGTCAATTCAGACTGTTGATAAATATTACTTACATCGGCAGCTTTGTCTCGTTCAGTTGGTCTTGATCCCTCTTGAGGAACAACTTTGAAGCTAATTCTGCTTGTACTGTCCCAGGTTGATAAGGCTTGAAGTGATTCGCACAAACAAGCAGGTTTTTACTTATGGTTTCTGATGTATTTCCACTAAAAATAAAATAAATCCACTCCTGTCTCTTCCTAGGTTTGTACTCTGTGCAGTGACTACATTGCATGTTGTCCACAAACTTTAGCCATGGCGTCATGTACACCGCTGTCGCTTGTGAAAACAACAATGGCGCCGTGGGTGGAATTGTGTAGATTCAGGGGCGGTAATATTAAAATAAGATCCTGCTTTTACGTCACAACAGGAGCGAAATCATCAAAACAAACTTATTGGATCTTGTTTTTCACATTTTCTGGGTTGCTAGATGCACCGGAGACCAGATTATAGCACTTAAACACAGAAAAAATTGGATTTTCATCCGATGACTCCTTTATCTGATCGCTCCTTTAATATAGATTTGGGGAAATTGCTGCTTTCTGTGTGCAAACAGATCAGCTTACTATGACAATAGGGTCATGCTCTTTTTTTATGGTTCATTAAATTGTAGTTCATTACATTACAGTTCTTTCTTAAATCTCGACTCCATGTTCCTGTACTGTCTCTCATTGAAGGAGGCGAAAATGAGTCTATCGCTTTATAATTGAGTGTTAACCACAGATGCCGTTATAGACAGATACTCCACACGACCACATTCACACTCATTTAAAAAAATAATCATTCTATTATTAGAGCAGTAGAAATGCAAAGTTCGACCGAATGTGAGAAAACTGAAGATGAATACAAACATGAGAGTTTTCACAGAATAAAGCTCGACAGTTTGAAATGTCATCTTGATATTGAAAAAAATCCAAACACTAACAGTAACAGAAATTAAAGGTTAGATGAGATCTTGGGGTTTAGATTTTAATAATAAAAATTAAAATAAAAATGTTGGTGGGAGATAGATGTCATGCCATATTACTGCATTAGTCCAACAATAAAGAGAACTGAAATAAAAAAACAAGAATTTAAATAAACTCAATGCATTAAATGAGTTAATAAATGAGCTAAATATATACCGCATGACAATTGTACTTTGATTAGACAATGTATCAGAAATATCCTGTTCAGTTAATATTGGATGAGAATCAAAAACAAGATGCATTCAAATGCAGTGTTTGTTCTCCAATAAAATGAGTTAGAATTAAGGTAAAAATATTAAAAACATTTGCAAACAAAAACTTAACATTCAATAGCGACTCTTTCAAAAAGTAAAAGTTTCTGAAAGTGAAATAATATAATTAAATTTAGGCATTTTACTATGTAAATTTAGGAACAAGATTTTGATGAGCTTTAACTTAAATAAAAATATCATTTTATTTGATTTGGTTATTAAAATGGTCTAATACTTGGTGTACTGACAAACTTTGAAAGGGAACCCCTTACAGAAAAGACACCTGAATTTCACAAGTGATCATGTGTGAAATGTGTGTTTTTGGAACATTTTTGTGTGAATCTCGTGTGACTGTCGCACTAGATACAATTTAAAACAAAATGTAAAGAGTACAATGTTTTACAAATACCAAGTTCCCTTTCTGTCGGTCTCTCGACGTTGTGTCGAACCGACAGATGGGGTTCGTCCCTGAGAACCAATCGCTTCCGACTACTTAGAAAAGGCCAATGAAAATTGGCAAATGAAATTTGCATGCCGGACTCCGCCCCGGAAATCTGGGTATAAAAGGGAGACGGCGTGCATCATTCATTCACCTTTTGTTCTTCGGAGCCTTCGCTGATGAAGATCGACTCTTGCTACTTAGCAAAAAATTCTACATTGCCGGTTCTACGACGTGGTGCAGCGGACTGTCCCTTCCTGCAGCGACTTCGCATTCTAAAAGAGCTAATTTCTCCAGCGGGCATGTCCCGCTGTTCTCGTGGGTGCGGTGTCCTCATCGAGGAAGGGGACAAGCACGATGTCTGTGTCAGGTGTTTGGGGGTCCAACACGCTGAGGCAGCCTTCGTGGACTCATCTTGCCGCACTGCGGGCAGATGGTCATAGAGACGTTGCGGTCACGGGTGGCTGTCTTCTCCCGAAACCAGCCACCACCTCGCAGGCTTCCCGGGCTGTGACGAGGATGGCTAAGGCCATTCCGTCCGCCAAGGCGAGCGGCGAGGGTGATATGGGGTTCTGCGAGGCTAATCCGTCAGCCAAGTGCTCGCGGACGCTCGCACCCCGTCTCGCTCGCCTCACCGTTCCCTAGCGGCGGTGCCACACCGTCAGCGTCCTCCTTCACGTATTCGGACACGATGCGTGATGATGATGAATGTCTATAACAGCATCGGAGAGCGAATTGCTGGCATCCGATCCCGACGACTCTTTGCAGCTCCCCCCCAAGGGGGGGCGAGCTCAGGAGGAGGCGGATGTCGAGATGTCGGCCATGCTTTCCCGGGCCGCCGTGTGCATTGGGTTAGAGTGCACTCCGGTGCCTCTCCCCCAGCGCTCACGGTTGGATACATGGTTCTTGGGCTCTGACGCGACTCCAAGCCGCGCCCAACCCCGGTTCCGTTCTTCCCGGAAGTGCATGAGGAACTGACGAAGACGTGGAACGCCCCTTTCTCGGCACGTACACGTCAAACCGGTTCCGTCGCTCTCTCTTCCCTCGATGGTGGGGCGGCTAAGGGTTACGTGACGTGCCCCAGGTGGAACGTGCAGTCGCGGTGCACCTGTGCCGCAGGCGGCGTCCACCTGGAGAGGTCGACCGAAACTCCCGTCCAAGGCGTGTAGGACTTGGCATCGCTGGTGTCGAAGGCCCTACCTGCTGCGGGCCAAGCTGCCTCCTCCGCGCTTGAAAGAGATCACGAGGAAGACCGACCCGGGGTTAATGCAGGAACTCCGCACCGCCACCGACCTCGCTCTAAGGGCGACCAAGGTGACCGCACGGGCCCTGGGTCGGGCGATGTCCACCATGGTGGTCCAGGAGAGGCATCTCTGGCTTAACCTTGCGCAGATGAGCGACGCGCCCATTGCGCAGGGTGGGTTGTTTGGTGACACTGTCGAGGACTTCGCTCAGCAGTTCTCGACAGTGAAGAAGCATATGGAGGCGATTAGCCATATCCTACCCCGCCGGGACTCGGCCGCCCACAGGCCTTCGAGTTCCCGTGCGGCCTCTGCTCCCCAGCAGCCCCGGCCCTCTTCGAAGCCAGCTACGGTTCCAGCGCTCCCTACCCAGGCGGCACCCCGGAAAAGGGCATCGAAGGGGAGACCACCACCCCGTCAGCAACCTTCGAGGAAGAAGTGACCCTGACGGGAAGACCCCAGGGAGGTTAACACCATCGGGCCTGATTCCAGCCATATCATCGCTGGACGGTCGATCCGGGACGGTTCCTGCCCCGTTCCAACATCAGCTAGGCCCCTACGGGGGCCACTTACGGCGGCCACCTGCCACTAGGCGACTGTATGCCTACAAGTGGCGCCTCTTCTCGACCTGGTGTGCTTCTCGAGGAGAAGACCCACGGAGTTGTGCGATCGGGTCGGTGCTGTCCTTCCTACAAGAGAGACTCGTGACTAACCTCTCCCACTCCACACTGAAAGTGTATGTAGCCGCCATTGCTGCTCATCACAACTCAGTTGCTGGGAAGTCTCTAGGGCAGCACGACCTGGTCATTAGATTCCTAAGAGGCGCGAGGAGGCGTAACCCGCCTCGTCTGCGCTCCATACCCTCTTGGGACCTGGATCTAGCCCTGACAGGTCTCACCAGGCCCCCCTTCGAGCCCCTAGGGGATGCCTCTCTTCCTCATCTCACGATGAAGACGGTTCTCCTTATCTCCTTACCCTCCTCGCCTCCATCAAGAGGGTAGGGGATCTACAGGCTTTCTCCGTGTCCCCTGACTGCCTAGAATTCGGACCCAGGGATTTATCACGTTATCCTGAGACTTCGGCCCGGCTACGTGCCCAAGGTTCCCACCGCTCCCTTTCGGAACCAGGTGGTGAACTTACAGGCGCTCCCCACTGGGGAGGAAGACCCAACCCCGTCCGTGTTGTGTCCAGTACGCGCGCTGCACCTTTACTTAGACCGCACGCAGAGCTTCAGGAGCTCGGATCAGCTCTTTGTCTGTTTCGGAGGTCAGCAGCAGGGGAGAGCTGTCTCCAAGCAGAGGTTGGCCCACTGGATTGTGGACGATGTCAAGGCAGCTTACCAATCCGTAAATCGCCCGTGCCCCCTAGGAGTGAGGGCCCACTCCACTCGGGGTGTATCCTCCTCTTGGGCTTTGGCACGGGGGGCCTCTCTCGCAGACATTTGCAGAGCTGCGGGTTGGGCTACACCCAACACCTTCGCGAGGTTTTACAACCTCTGCGTAGAGCCGGTGTCAGCCCGCGTCCTGCATGGCCACATGTAGGACCGGCAATTGGTAGGGTGTACGCCTTTTTGGTTCTTTTCCCCCTCTCTCGAGTGGGTCAGTATACCGATTCAGCCTCCCTTCTTTCCCCACTGGGTGAAGAACAGGCACTCCATCCATCACTAAGCAAGCACCTTCTGGGGCGGGCTGGGCAGAGCAGCCCTGCCCCTTAGGCCGGGTATCTCCGGAGTTATTCGCAACATAGCTCTAACCGGACCTAGTGCTACCAGACGTTGCAACCCCCCAGTAGGGCGGTTCCGTCTGATGTATCTTCATGCTGGTTCCCACCTTGGTAACCCATGACCTCCCCGGGTGGACCTCCACCTCGCGGTTTACTCTTCAGCCGCACTTTCTTCCCATGAGTTCTCCCCCATCGGTGAGACCATGTTGGTATCTCCACTAGACTCCTCCCTGCGGTAGTAAGTGGTCTCTGTAGCGCATCCCCCACCTGAGGAAGTGGCGCTTACCCAGTGGCCTTACGGTTCCGGGCGGCTTCTCGCTGTTAGAGAAACAAGGCCGCCGCCTGTGAGGCCGAAGGTAGGGGCCTTCCCACCTTTCTAGACAGCTCTGGGACCCCCTACCTACCCACTGGTAGGTTACAATTTCGCGGTAGCGCTCACGGCTGACACGCCCAGGCCAGTCACCGTCGCTTCGTTGAGATTGTGACAGGGCACAGTGTTATGGCGTTTTCCATTGGAACCCCATCTGTCGGTTCGACACAACGTCGAGAGAACGTCCTCTTGCCACAACACGTGCTGTCCTCTGCAGCAGTCGTGAGAGGTCTCAGGCTCCTCAGAACTAAGGTGAATGAATGATGCACGCCGTCTCCCTTTTATACCCGGATTTCCGGGGCGGAGTCCGGCATGCAAATTTCATTTGCCAATTTTCATTGGCCTTTTCTAAGTAGTCGGAAGCGATTGGTTCTCAGGGACGAACCCCATCTGTCGGTTCGACACAACGTCGAGAGAACGTCCTCTTGCCACAACACGTGCTGTCCTCTGCAGCAGTCGTGAGAGGTCTCAGGCTCCTCAGAACTAAGGTGAATGAATGATGCACGCCGTCTCCCTTTTATACCCGGATTTCCGGGGCGGAGTCCGGCATGCAAATTTCATTTGCCAATTTTCATTGGCCTTTTCTAAGTAGTCGGAAGCGATTGGTTCTCAGGGACGAACCCCATCTGTCGGTTCGACACAACGTCTCGTTCCCTCCATCAGGGAACCGAGGTTACAAACGTAACCGAGACGTTTTAAGCCCTGAAAAAGCTGGGTTATTATAAATTCAGCATTGGGTCAAAATGGGACAAACCAAACTGTTGGATTGTAAGTTAACATATTGTTGCTGTCCTTCCGAAAACCCTGAATGTCCAAATTTCGCAGTTTTTCAGGAAAACTGTAGTGTTTAAATGATACAGTGTTGTCAAGGTTGACAAGCACTTTTTAACACTTTTTATTGATTAGATATTTGCCAACATAAAGGGAGACAGCAGCGATATCCCAGGTTGTTTTAACCCATTGTTGCATCAAGTATAAACATTTTCCTGGTTAATTTTACCCAACAGCTGGGTTTGTCCCTTCTTGTCCCAACATTTTTTTTAGAGTGTTATGTTTCTTATTATTTAACATGCAGTCAAATAGATGTATCCTACTTGCAAAATTGCCTTTTTGAATGCCATCTGAACAAAAATAAAATATGTGGCTGGTTTTAAAGACAGTCACTCAAGTTATTGAGTGGCACGGAAGAGAAATGGACTGAAGAGACTGGCTGTACGCCAATGAAGCTAATTGGCCTTGGGTTTGTTTAAAGCATTGTGATTAATGAAGTTTCTAATGAGAGCTTTATGATGAAGGCAGCAATCTGTCAAGCGCTGACTGCACTTCTCAACAGGGACAGTAAAAGAACAGTTTAGAGGTGATTTGAGGAAGGGAATTCTCCTGTCACAAAAACACCATTTTTAAACAAAACCTTTTATAAAAAGATGTGAGCTTCCACTCCGACTAATAGCTTAAAAGTCTGAAGATGTATTATATGCAATCTGTGGCTCGACTTACAGTATTTTAAAAGTGCTTATTAACAGATTTGGAGGCCGAACAAACAATGTGTTCAGTCACCAGAGATTCCTCCTTAAACAATTCTCAGATATATTGCCCTAACACACAAAAGATATTTTCTATAAATAGCAAACACAAAATGACACAAGGAACACATGAACTTATATAACTTACTGTAATAGTGATCACCAAACAGATCTTCATCCTCATCATCAAAGTAGGCTTGCAACAAAAAATCAAATCAAAGTAAAAAAAGAATAGCAAATAATAAAAACAACAACAACAAACAAGCAAACGCACACAAACAAACATGAAAGACTGCAGACCTTGAAAAGGCTCAACACTAACAAGGGATTGAAATTTTTTTTTTTCTTATTTTGTGCACTTCATAAATCTGTTATCAATGCACACTTACATCCTTACAAGTTTTGTGTTTATAATATAAGCCTGAGTATTGTGAGTACATGACTTGCGATATTTTTTAGCTGATATTTATTTAAACGTTACACATGTTACACAAGCTTACTGTTAACATGAAGAGCCAGTGCTGGTTTGGATTTATTTCAGTTCATTTCACACAATGTGCTTCTGTGAAGCAAAGCAAGCATGTGCCAAGTATGCCAGAAATATCATTTTTGGGAAAAAAAAAGAATAAGAATAAAACAAAAGGTACGAGTTGCTGTATACTGCACAGGTGTCTTTTTAACATACATAAACACTATAAATAAACATATACCTGTTGTATATGAAAATATAAAATATCTAACTTCAAAAGTAATATTTAATGACAAACATGTTGAAGATTAGCGAACAGGCTGTCAATTCATTAAGTGTTAAGCTGTTTCCTCAAGAAGCACTTTATTCAGCAAACTACAGCATCTTCTCCATTTACATCCATTTATAAAAACTGCCTCTTGTCTCCTTGCCAGTGTGCAGCATGTGTTACTCTTTGTTTTGCCAACCCTAAAGGCTCCACCTAGTGGAGGGGGCTTATAGGAACCACCCCTATGTACTGTAGAATAAAAAGGCTTTTTCAGGATATGACTGTGGTCTAATTTTAATGTGTTCATTTTTATAAATTGAGATTTATACAGAGTCTGAAAGCTGAATAAATAAGCTTTCCATTGAGGTATGGTTTGTCAGGATAGGACAAAATTTTCAAACAACTGTTTGAAAATCTGGAATCTGATGGTGCAAAAGAATCAAAATCCATCAGTCCATCAGAGGCGCTGTAGCAGGCCGTTGCTAAGAAGAAATGAACGCGAAAGCAAAAAATTTAGGCTTCACATATACCAAAAATGAGTGGGTATTTCTCAAAGAGCAGACATCAGCGAGTGAAGTTTGTAGGCGTGTTTCCGGCCATTTTTGTATGCGATTTTGTTGCATCCACTCACAAAAATCAAGTTTTTGTATATTTACAGTAGGAAATTGGTAGGGATCTTTATTTAACATCCTAATGATTTTTGGTATAAAAGAAAAATCGAACATTTTGACCCATAAAATGTATTGTTGGCTATTGCCACAAATATACCCGTGCTACGAAGACTGGTTTTGTGGTCCAGGGTCACATTTGACCCAGCTGTGGGTTGGAACAACAACAGCGCAGTTTTCAGAGTATACAGTATACGTGTCCCCTGAGATTCGAACCCTGACCTCCAGGCTAACACGATGCCCAACCAGTTGAGCTACAGGCATTATCATCATGAGCTTGAGCTGCAGGAGTTGAGTCAGTGCAGCAAGCCGGAACTAAGAAACATCGCTCTACACCGCAGATGCTTTTAGGGGACAAAACCGAGAGCAGATTAAAGCACAGTAACGTGCGCCGCGCACAATGAGTCAGATGCGGATGGCACCTCCGAACGCAGTTCCTTTATTAACACTTCTCACACCGCCAGTTCGTCTTGTATAAAGGACAAGGGCAGACCCCATTAAGTGGCAAATTGCCTTCTCACGGCTTAATCAGGCGGCATCAGCATTCTGTAGGGAACATATGAAAAGCCATTATGGTCAAATCAATTCTCAATTACCTCTTTGCCGCCGCCATCGACACGTTAAATAAACGTTCAGCGCTGTCACAGCTATTTCTCCTTGTGAGGCGACAGCGGAATGGCTGCGCACGCGTTATTCGAGCGCCATGCGAATGCTAATGGATTGTAAACAATCAGGAAATAACAGCGTGATGTGAAAGTTGGACAGATAAGCGTCAGGAGGAACAAGCAGCATTTGTAGATTCATTAGAAGCCGTCGCACTCGGACGAGAGAAACGGCAGGCTGGACTTTCATCATGCTGTGCCAAACAAATCCGGAAACACGTGCACATGTTGACAAAGCCACGGACCATTTTGCAAGAAGTAAACAACGCTACTCCAAAAGCACTTCCTGTTTCAGCTTTTTGGCTGTTGTTGGTTTTAACAGTTTGGTTGTATTTTATTTGAAAGTTTGTGTAGTGTTAAAAACTGAAAAAGGAAGTGCTTTTGGACGAGCGTTGTTTACATCTTGCAAAATGATCTAAACAAGAAAACATGTCTTTAGCTATCAGCTGTAGGCTACCTGTGAACAACACTCAAGTTCCACCCCAGGGGTTTCTTCAACTATGGGCAATTTTTCACCCCCCATGAGCTTTATATCAGACTTCGTGGTAACCAAGTGCTTAAATAACTATTTTTAGTGTCGAAATTGTTGGTTGTGATGGAAATAACAGAACAAATAAAGATCAGTCATAACTTGTATTCAATTGTAAATATAACGTTTGCACACTATGGGCCCTATTTTCACGATCTAAGCGCATGGTCTAAAGCGCAGGGCGCAAGTGCACTCAGGACGTGTCCGAATCCACTTTTGCTAGTTTAACGACGGGAAAACGGTGGGCGCAGGCGCATGGTCTAAACGGGTTGTCCCGATTCTCTTAATGAGTAATGGGTGTTTTTTGGGTGTAACACGTGCAATAAACCAATCAGAGTGTCATCTCTCATTCCCTTTAATAGCCAGTTGCGCTCGCGCCATGGCGGATTCTCTATTTACACGGCGGAATTTGCAAGAGCAAAGACTGGACGCTTCTCCAGAGAGGAAACGCATCTGCTCGTGCGTGAGGTTAAGGTGTGTGAGCAGATCATCTACATGACAAGCCGGATTTTGATCTTTATGTACACAATAATAATCTTTTACATTGTAGTCCATTTATTTTTTATATTTTTGGCATGTTTGTGTGCTGCTGCACTTCCCTCTGTGTAATAAGTATAAAGTGAAAGCGCGTTGTGGACCTGCCCAGAGGCGCATTTTCTACTAATACAGTCTTTTTTTAAACAAAAAAAAGATTGCGCTATTGACTTTAGACCAGGTTTGATTTGGTCTATGGCGCAGTCTATTTT
The DNA here is from genome assembly GCF_024868665.1 of Triplophysa rosa. Classification (NCBI taxonomy): domain Eukaryota; kingdom Metazoa; phylum Chordata; class Actinopteri; order Cypriniformes; family Nemacheilidae; genus Triplophysa; species Triplophysa rosa. Next base: position 9,264,580 of record NC_079908.1, read on the forward strand.
CAGTTCCTCAAAATAGCAATGCGCCAACACTGCGCCTGAAAACACCTCTTTTTTAGACCAGCACGCCCATGGGCGCACAGATGAGCGCAAGTGCATTTGCTATTTAAACAACGCGGCGCAGGACGGGAAAATGAGAACTGCGTCGGGCTGAAACTAGCAAAAACACTTGCGCTGCGCCTTGCACCGGGTGTACCATAGGGCCCTATATGTTGAAATGGTTTATGATAAATTTCCTTTCTTTAGCATAGTTTTTAAAATGAAATACTGAACATTTTACAGTATGATGGTGTAAAATGATGGGACTACACTTTTAAAACTAAAGGTGCTTTACGATGCCACAGAAGAACCTTTTCTGTCTACATGGTTCCATGAAGATCCTTTAAAATGCAAGTACCGTTCTGTTTCACAAAAGGTTCTTTGCAGTGAAAAAAGGTTTTTCGTATTATAAAAAGGTAAAAAAGATGGTTCTTTAAAGAACCTTTGACTGAATGGTTCTTTGTGAAACCAAAATGGTTCTTCTATAGGGGCTTTCGGAATGCAGGAACAATGTCATATTTCTGGAACGTACCGGAGAGTACCCACTTTTTGTTGTGTTCACACCACAGGAACCAGAAAGAATTTTGGTTCGGTAGAACCTTTTTGAAGAAACACTTTAGCTCCTTCTCCGAGGCAGGTCTGAACCAGCAGGATAGGAACGACGGTTGTTGTTTGTCGTTGTTTGACGGATGCGTTTAAATGACGTTGCTGTCGATCGGCTTACGTCACTAAATAGTTCCTTGTGCCGGTGCGAATGCGATCGGGGAAATGGCCTGAAGAAAAACTTAGTTCACGGACGACAGCCTTCTTTACTCATTCCGGAACTTTGTTCCTGAATTTATCCGGTGTTGTATCAAAATCCTACTCCCCGTGAGATTACGACTCCCCTGTTTTCCCCTACGAAGGTTAGGGTTAGGATTAGGTGTGGGGCGGGATTTAGAGATAGGGACCAATCACAAAGCAGCATCCTAAGTGAATGAACCAATCAGAAGTAGGGGAGTCGTAATCTCACGGGGAGTCGAATTTCGGTACAACACCTGTCGGAAAGCGCCCTATGGCACTGCTGTGAAGAACCTTTTAAGCACCTTTATTTTTAAGAGTGTATTACGATAAATATTTTACAAGTGTGAAACAATAACATTTATACACAAAGGTCAGTTGAAAATGGTGAATGAATAAGGCAAGGATTAAAATTTGAATGCACCCTTCATATATTTTTTTACAATGTCCTCCTTCAAGTTAAACACTCGAATGGTAAATCTCTGCTCAATTTACAGGTACGGTCTACTCGAAACATTAACCCCACACTATATAACCTCAACAAAACAAAACATCTATGAAACTCCGCACACATGTCCATCTTTATAATCATACTCAAAAAATATGAAGTTACAATCAGAACAATGTAAAAGCTTGTACATCTAATGTCACCTGAGATGCCTGGTGTTGCTGCAATCCTGGGGTTCATGAATCCTTCATATCAAAATCCATTTAAATGGTGTGCTTAACCGATCATTATTTAAAATCATAACTCATCTGACCTTTACATTCACAGCTCTGTGTATGTAAAGCAAGTCAGATATTAATCTGGGTTCAGGAGTTCATGACGGGTATTTTGTAATATTATGGACTAAAAGGAACAAAAAAGCTTTTCAATTCATCCCCAAATCACAGATACATACTCACCACTGACCTACCCATGGAAACATTCTTTCATTAGGTTCCACCTGTTGTCATGGAAACCGAAGCTCACGCATAACTCTCAAAAACCTCTAGTCGTCAACATACCTGTTGTCTGCACAAGTGATATTTGGAGTAGTGTGTTCATTAAAAGGCTAGCTGTCTCGAGTCGTTCCCTTTAGACTTCAGAAACAAGGCTGGATGTCAACAACCCAATTGTGTTATTTCTTCCAAACACCAAAATATAAGTGCAGATTAATGATTTTCTACAACTGCAATGCATCATCATTTAATAGTTCATCCAAAAAGAAAATTTCTCGCAACAAAAATATTTTGATGAATGTTGGTAACCCCCACTGACTTTCATTGTATGGACACAAAACATTTCTCAAAATATCTTCATTTGTGTTCAACGGAAGTTTTCAATGACACAAATAAAAAAACAAGTGTGTTCCATGTGTTGCCTAATAAATTCAACAGTAAATTTCATCTCTCATTTTTAATGTCTCTCTCCGCTCTCATCTCTGGCCGCAGTCTGTTTTCACGGCTGATTTTTGCTTCAACTCCTCCTAACATGTGCAATGACTCCTGAGAGTTGAAGTTTGCATCCTTAGACTATTTAATAACCCCAGTACAAGCTCTGTGACAGTTCACCGCGAGAACTTAAAAGCGATGCCACGAGCAAACTGTGGCATTTTAATGACTGTTCTCTCTCTAATCATTTAACTGTAATCTGTCAGGGACACGAACTCCATCTTTTTAAATGTAACCGAGGCTCAGAGTACAACGGCAGACAGGCAGAGATGATTGAGGGGCTACAAGTCGCTATCGCACTGATAAAGAGAATGTCAGGGAAAGTCGACCGGGCGTTTCTTGCGTTCAGTGGCATTGACGCTGGCAAGCAGGACTGCTGACCCGTGACTGCCAACGAAAGCAAGTGGTAATAAGTTTAAGTGTTGCCTGAAGGTGCTGTCTTCATCACATGCTCATCGCACGCCCTAACACACATGCGCTCGCCGAAAAGCTCGAAAGACACACTTCTGCGGTTAGTCGCCCAACAGTGTCTTGATCAAATGCAGCTCTCGCTGTCCCTGTGAATTAACTCCCATGGTGGAAATCCATTAGTGGTTGGAGTCCCACTGTCTTTGCATTTACTTCAATGTACATAAACACACACAAATGGAGAAACCGTGTTTTTTCGAATGGGGTGCATTAAAGTAACCCACATGGTGTGTGGAGAGGTTTCTTTTTGCTGGTGGTTCTATGAAAGAGTGAAAATAAAGATCAGTGTCGGCCAAACAAGGGTGTCTGAAAATCGTGTGTGAACAATGTAAATGATTTGTTTGAATATCACAGTGTTTTTAGCGTGAACACGCCAGTAGCCTGGTGACTATCTGTCACAATGGTAATGGGCCACCAACCCTGAATCTAGCTGAACTACTATGTTAAAAAAATGAAAATTTGGATGGCAGTAACTATAGCAAAGAATCTGGTGATGTGATGCTAAAACCACGGAAGAGAATGTGAGACACTGGAGATCAAGCAGCAGGTGTTTGAACCAAAAAATATAATTCTTGTGAAAACTTAACGCTCATATGTTAATTACAAACACAGCTGGACACAAAGCAGATGCTTTTGTATGAATAAAGAATATTCACAGAAGCAGCCATCTGAGTGGGTGTGGACCGAGAAAAGATTTAATTACGGGAGCGAAAGAATTTAGACTGAGTGGGAATCTGTGATTCATTCTTCTAGAAAGTCGATAAAAGTCTGATTAGCACAAATGAATGACTAGATAGACTTTTCAGATGTGTTTGGGTGTACAATAGCTTTGGACATAACAGTTTTGGTTGATTTTGTTTTCATTTCTTCTTTCTCCTTTTTTAACGGCACAAATCACTGTCATACTGTCAAAATGCCGTTTCTGTCATCCTGTTTTCTGTGTTGACTATTGTCTGCAGTTTTTGAATGTCTTTAGAGCTCAGGTCTGGCAGTGCAGTCTTAAGGGGGACATCAACTATCATTCCAACTGAAGAACTCAAAGACCCTTCCTTCAAAGACACTCCAAAGACCCTACGAAAAGAAACCCAGAGGCAAAAAAACCATTGAAACGTTCCACAAAAAAATGCTACAAAACAGGGCTTGAATCAGCCTTTCTTTTTGAAGAAAGCAAATATTTTTTTCTCAGAAGGTTAAATACATGTTATTTATAGTTTTATTTTCCATTTATATTATCTGAGGTTTGCCGTTTTTCCAAATCCGCTACCAAAACTAGGGACTGTTTATACTAAATTCATAAAAAATACAACGTGTAAAATTAAGAAAGTAAAATTGCATTTACTGTGTCTTACAAATTTATGTAACATTGAATTTAATTTTTTGAAGAAAAAAAAATTACTATTACGCTAATGAATAAAATTATATTGCTGTCCTTCCAAAACCTCGGATGTCCAAATTCGATATTGTTCAGAAAATGGAAAAAACACTGTACTTTTTAAACGATTAAATACTGTGTTGTCAAAGTTGACAAGCACTTTTTAAAAAAAATTATAGGTTAAATATTTGCTAAATCCAGTGGCAAACATAAAGGGTGACTAATAACAATGAATTATGGCAAAAATGTAAATCACAAAACATGGAGATATAAGGTTTCAGAAGGACAGCGGCGTCATATAACATTTCATAGAATGTTCATTTAATAGGTTCGTTTGCAAAATCGAAATAATATGATATTAGTACATTTTTACTTCTTTTTTTAACTTTTTTTACATTTTTACCCAAAGCGACTTACATTTTGTTATACAATGTTTTTCTCACTATGTCTGTTCCCTGGGAATAAAACCCACAACCTTTGCATTTCTAATGCAACACTACCAGATGAGCTAAAAGAACAGTTCAGTTTTTATTCAAAATAATGTAATTAATGTACTTTTATTCCAGTACAAAAATGTCACAATTATGATACAACAAATAATTCTTTTTGATTGCTAGATTGTTAGATTTTAGCACTAAGTAACTGGAAAGTCTTTATGCTTCGATGTCGCACCCTATTTTTCAAATCATCCTCATTCCGCCCTCCCGCCAACAGCGCATGCATACAGTACTCTCACAATAGAAGCATGTCACTAGAAGATGAAAAGGAAAAGCGGAACACTGCTGGCAGTGTGTGATGCCACGCACCTGGTGCTTATTGCATCTCACCGCAGGCATCATAAATCCAGTATTGTGTCTCTCCTTTGCAGAACCCGCTTCCATTAGTGCATGTGGTGGCCTTGATGTCCAAGAGCAGAATAGCTGCGGTGCCTTTTAGCGATGACTGCCTGTATCCAAACCTCTAGATCTACTTCTGCCTTCACTACCTCGACACAGAAACCCACTGCAGCTCTTTTTCCCTGGAGTTTCACGTTTCCTCCCCAAACACTTTGCCGCGGTGGCGCGAGGCATTTCTCAGGCGTGTCGCCTCTAATCTCAACCCTTTGCAAACCAAATGTTAACAAAAAATGTCTTTACATATTTTAAGATAAGTATTTAATGAGATTAGTCATTTCAATTATCTTTCCGATGAGACTGATAAAGTCAGCTTAATTATGATTGTTACTTCGCCGGCGCTCTATCCATATGGAGATGTGTCTCGCACTGATGCCTTTCATATACTGTACTGTGTGAAAAGAAGAAATTAAAGCTGTATGAGTTCAAAACATAAAAATATGACCTGATACTTGTGTATAATGTGATACTTGACATTGGTAATTCAGACAGAGATGCTTTTGTTGCATTAATATTGGAGAGAAATATTGTCTCGGTATATTGGAGTGAAAATGCCTCTTGAGATTGTGAGCATACTGATTCCTTTACACTCAGTAAATGAGACACTCTGACAAACTCTTTGGATTTACTAATACTGGCACTTCAGTGTTGGAGATAATCTAAATAGTTCTTATTCAATTATTTAGTATATGCTCAATTTCACCAAAACGGACCCGGGTCCTTTGGGAACTGAGAATGTTTCGTTGAAATGTCTCATTACACCAGAATCTCTTGTCGAAACTAATGTTTCACCAAATTACAGATTTTCCACTTAATTTCGATGCACTGCCCTTCTGATAAATCTCCAGTCATCAGCGTCTGTACAATTGTATGATTTATTTCTCATTTCTCATTTCTCTCCCTCCTACCTGATTCGTCATCCGACTTGTGCTCGTTCTCAGAATCGGTGAGGGTGAGAACCGAGTGGTCGGGGCTGGACAGGCAGGAGCTGCGGCGGGACTTCAAGGGCTGTCCGCTCCACATCTGAACGGCACGCTCTGGGGTCATGACCGCCTCGGGGTCAGAGTCCGCGTCGGACCCGGTGTTCAGAGCGTATGCATCCTGGAGCAGACTTATATCGGAACAATACACAGCCGATGACGAGGTGGATTCACACATGCCCAGATCAGCCAATGCAAAGCTCCCTGTAATAAGAATTAATGCACCTTTAGAGAAAAACTAGCTGCCTTTGCTTTATAACGTAATGAATACACAATCTTTCAGAGAAGGTGTTTATTTACAGTGAAGTAGTAGTATTAGTATGTAATTTAAGATCTTATAAAACAGTATTAGTGGTTTTTATAGCTACTGTAGAAGGAAAATGTAAAGGTTTTTGATTCAGGAAGCAAGTTTTGGGAAAAAACATACGGTTCACAAACAACACAGGGTCTTAATAGAGTATATAAATATCAAAACGTAACACGAATGGAAGGATAGGAATTAGGTGTCAACAACATTATGCTTCTAAAAGGGGTAGTTCACCCAAAAATAAAAACTCTGTCATCATTTATTCGCCATCATGTCATTCAAAACCAGTATATGACTCTTTCTTCTGTGTAACACAAAAGAAAATATTTCAAGAACTTTCATCGTGGTTTTGTGTTCATACAATGGAAGTCAATGGGGGCCAATGTTGTTGTTTGGTTACCAACATTTTCTTCTTCTGTGCTCTGCAGGTTTGAAATGATAAGAAGGTGAGTAAATGTAGAAAATGTTCAATTTTGGCTGAACTATGAAAATAGCAACTCTAGATACCAGCTTTGCCAACCTAACATCACGGGAGTTCGCAACTATTTTACGAGGTGGCTAATTTGTATGAATTCAAAAACTAACAATTACTAGAAAAAAGCAACACTGAAGCCCCACCCTTCACTCCGCCCCTAAATCTAACATCACCGGCGCAAAAGCAAATCGTACAAAAATATACAAATGAGATTGTACAAATTCATAAGAATTTAGCCTAGCGTAAAATAGTTACGTTTTTGCCGTGGGTTTGTGTTGGCTTGGACACTTTTGCTATTCTCTCATCCAACTGTTTTAACCTATGCTTTCAACCTATTTGCTATATGCTGTTTACTTGTTGGCTGCTTTCCCTTCATTACCTGCTCCAAGTACATTAAACAGTATTACATTAAATCGAAAGTTGCAAAGAATTTCACAAGTAGGCACAATTTATATCTGTCTACAAAGCTAATTTCAAGCATTTTGCCATTGTAAGGTCATGAAAAACATAAATTCACCCAAGTGCGTCCAAACTTTTGACTGCTGGCAGATATTCATTTACCAGCAGTTATTAGTGCAATATCTTTCCATCACCCTAAATATACGACTTCACTTAATCTAAAAATGAGTTAATTAGGAAAGGACTGTGCATTAATGAGAGAAAAACATTAAAAGCACAAGATTACTCCTGAACGAGGACAATCCATAAATCTGTGCGCTGCATAAAACCGCAGCAATTAATGCATTGAACTTAATAATGATTTCATAAGCAGCTAAAACATTACAGTGTGCTGATTTGCCTTTTCCTATTCAGCATGCCAGAGAAGAGTCTTGCAGGAACAACCTATTGAATTTTTGTTTTCTTTACAAATGTAGAGGAAAGAGCACAGGGCACGCTTGGGGCATGTGATTCCACAACACAATAGTTAATCAGGGACTGTATGGTTAACACACGAGGATATTAATAGGAGTAGGACGTGCTGTGGGCGGAGTTTCGTCCAAAGTGCACCTATGTAATGCATACCTGCGACATAGTAACCAACGGCAACCGGGGCCAGCTCCTCGTAAGCTGTGTGAAGTAGAAACAGAATTGTCCTGTATAATTTTCATAACGTTACTCTTTATTTTTCTTGATTGCTCTTGTCAACACTCCTACACAAGCAACACAACGCAAAAGTTGCGGTGCAACAGACCTTCTCTCTTTATAGCAAAAATTCTCTGCCTGTTTTTATGTGCGAAAAAGTCATGTGGAGTATTCTGCCCCCCTACCATTGTGTGTCTTCTCCAAAGGGAAAAATCTTCCAAGGTGTAAATTTGAGATAGTGTCTAACCCAACAGCCAGAAGGCATTCTGAAAACCAGAAAAAATCCCCCTTTTAAAAAAGGCCAAAAACCTGCCTCCTTCAGCGTAAAGTCTGTTTAAACACAACTTCCCACCTTTGCTCAGACACCCTGGACATTAAAGTGAATATCCCTTTTCACCCGGTGCTAAAATCAGAGAGAATGCCAAGGTCACCTGTTGAGGGAGGGGTTACCATGGCAACCTAGCATTTTCACTCTTTTTTTGTCAGGTACGGGCAAAGCGATTCGGCAAATGCATGAAAATCTCTCTTCGCTTCAATCGTCTCATTTCAGGCCTCAGACACGCCCTGATTGACAAAGAGCCCTGCTGTGACTAAGATGCAAATGTTAACACGGCCGCATGCTTGGCAAGCTAAAACTGTGAAGTACCATCAAAACATTTCCGAATACGAAAAACATGTTACACGCTGTTCCAAGACCCCACAGATTTGAAATGTTTAAAGAGCATAGATGATGCTCTCTTAAAGAGTTTTTCAAGTCCTAGGTCTGCGACGCTAACTAGCAACAAATATCAACTGTTCTTGCAGGGTGAACTCATTTTTGCTTTAATAATATTCAAATTAGAAAGATTTGGCAAAGCAGAACCTAGTAAGATCTGGTTCCCAGCTTAAACACCAGCGGATAGCGGTACTTCGCCCAAAAATACATTTCTGTCATCCTCTAGTTGTTACAAACCCACATGACTGTCTGACTTGTAAGCACACAAAAGACATTCTGTGCTGGTAACTCTTTTCCATGCATTGAAAATGAATTAAGCGTTTACGCATAAAAACGAAACATAAAAATGTATCGGAAGTGCAGCTTTGACAGTCATCAGAATTTTACCTTTTGTGTTCCACCGCAGTCAGTCAAAGGGGTTGAAATAACATCAGGCTTACATCATTTTCAATTTCTGTGTGAACTATTTCTTTAATGAAAATAAAATAGAAGATAAAGCTGAATTCAAGTGAATGGGTCTCATTGTAATTTCTTGTACTCATTGCTCTCATGGCTAAAACTTTTTCTCATCTCCTGATGGAAAGACAAGGTTACTCTCTTCTCTCCGATTCAGCGGAATAGTTGCGGTGTGAATTATTCTTTCTAAAAAGACTTTCACCACGAAGCCTATATTACCTTCATAAATGTCATATCGCCCCTTTTTCAATAAATCCGCCGACCTATTCTGAATTCCTCACCAGAAGCGATGCTCCTCAAGCGGTATTGTCTATCTTGCACTTCTTTCTGTTTTGTGAAGCCAAGCAGTCGTGCTTTCCATCTACAGAGATCAATACCATCAGGATAGAGAGGGAGGATGCAGTCAGCATGCCCTGAATAATGTCGGCCTGCTTGACTGAACTGTTGGAGAAAATAACTGCTGTAGAAAATTTCCTCCGGCCACAGAAAGGCCATTTGGGTGATTTTGCTGTGCACCGCTTGGTGTTTAATCCAACTGTCTCAACAGCCGTTTTCTCATGTTTGCTTTTTATTGTAAAACAGCGGCTACTGTGTATGAGCGTGTGGAATTCAACATTGGGCAGTACCTGTTCAATTGCATTAACATGAAAAAACAGGTCAGGCAGGGACTTCTCTGCATGTTTTACAGGACCTGAAAATAATATTTAAAGACACAACTGACCCCCAAATAATAAAAATGTCATTATGTACTCCCTCATGTTATTCTAACTCATGACTTGGACATGGACACTCTTTTCCTTATAATCAAAGTCAATGGTGACCGAAGAGGTAAAGCACCAAAATGACAAGAAAGCAGCATAAAAAAGAAATGAAATGTATCACTTGCATTGACCAAGTCTTCAAAAGATTCAAGATAAACAGAAACCACGCTCGAATTTAAAGGGATAGTTCACCCAAAAAGGAAAAGTCTGTCATCATTTGCTCACCCTCTTGTCATTTCAAACCTGTGTGACTTTCTTTGTTCTGTAGAAAACAAAATAAGGTATATATTTTCAAGAATGTTAGTAACCAAAAACCGTTGGTCCCCATTGACTTGTATTAGGGCTGTCAAAAATAATCGATTTTACGATGCATCGCAATGCAGATGTGAACGATGACTGCATCGATGCATTCAAACATATAATCGATTATTAAAACATGCAATTAAACATCATATGTGCCAGTGGTTACCGTTTAATTGTAAATAGAAAGTGTTGTTGTTATGTCTTATCTTATATGAAAACGTTGCTTTTGACAAAAAGCATATAAATACATCTTAAAGCATGTACTTTCAGCGCGCTTGCGCGTCTCTCTCTCTCTCTCTTCTTTCGTTCAGATGAGTGTGTGCGCTGAGGAAGCTGCGTGTACTGTAAATATAGCGCATTTTTATATATTTTTGAACTTGGACCGTTGTTTAAGATGTAAAGTGCTTCTTCGACATGTTAATGACGCCACACTGCGTCTAAAAGCTTCTACTCGCGTTATCAAAGACGCGTGCGCCACTGAAGCGTAGCCTATATTCGGGGCTGTGACAAGAAAGAGACGCAACAGTTACAGCTTGTCTACACTGCACGCGAGCGGCGCGACGTGACAAAAGACTATAGAACCTATTATAGAAATTCCGTCCCCACTGGATGTGGCGAGCGCCGCTCGTGTGCAATGTACACAGAGTGTTACACCATGTGTCCAGTCGTGTCCAGTGTGGACAAAATGTTCAATTATAATGGGTTCTAATTCATTCTATTGCCTTTTGTCGCATCGCGCCGCGCCGCGTCCGGTGTAGACATGGTGTTAAAGTGTGAAGGAGAGTTACTTGTGCAGTAATATTTCAAATTGATGATGCAACGCATTGTGATGCATGCAATGCATCGGGATATCGAATCGTTGACATAATAATCGTAATCGAATCGAATCGTGAGACCAGTGCCGATGAGCTTCCCTAACTTGTATGGACACAAAACCAATGCAAGTCAATGGGGACAAACGGTTTTCTGTTACCAACATTCTTCAAAATATCTTCTTTTGTGTTCTGCAAAAGAAAGAAAGTCACACAGGTTTGAAATTATAAAAGAGGGAGGAAATGATGACAGAATGATCATTTTTCGGTGATCTATTCCTTTAACTCACGGTTCACTAAAAATACTGCCCTGTGACGTAAATCAAATATTACGTGAATGTTCGCATTATTTCGTGTTAAAGCTGCCATTATGTAGAACTTAAAGAATGACAGAAAAGAAAAACAATACCCTTTTATCCCACATATATGAGGCAACTGATTCCATCGACAGGGGCTTATTTTGGACAAGTTATAAGACACAACCCTTTTTCACAAACGAGCCAATTTTCATTGGCAGGCTAATTTTCAAGGCTTATAAACCCCTGGATACTTGCATTAGAGTCCATTAAAGTCTGGAGGGGGTGGGAAATTAGGGTTCACTCCACTGGCTTACCATTTGCCTTGTGCAAATGGGCCGACTACATAAAAACTCGGATAGTCCAGGTGCTTGGTGCGACTCAGAATCTAATAATCTGCCATAAGTGCAAAAAGAACAGAATAGAAAATGTTAAAGCCTTTTATTCTGAAGGAAGACTATTTTGGAGAATAAAGACTTTTTTTTAGCAGAGAACTAAAGTTCAAGATAATCCGCAGTAGTTACACTTTAAGAGAAAATTTGATTTTTTTAAGATTCAGAATATGGTAGAATATTTTCTAAAAAGCCATCAAGTATAAAATGTTTTTGACCAAAAGTGAAATATAAAATTTTATATAAATAAATAAGTTTAATATAAAATATTAAATCAGAGTTATTCAATGGTATTTTGAATTCTTGGGGTCACCCGATATGTCATATTTGCTTGCCTTAATGTCTCACCCTGATTCAGAATATGCACTTGGAGGTAAACACTAAATCTCTCTGAAAAGCCAGCACAGAAGATATGAGATGCTCTCTGCCATAGTTTGTGCCCGGCGTCCTTCCTTTCCTAGATAACCATATCAAAGCCACAGTCTGAGAAGAGAGAGATATAAACTGAAGAACTTTGAAATAAGAAAAAAATATCTTTCTCTTGTCCCTATAGAGAGGAGAGGGAGTTCTGCAGCGAGCTGCCCTTCATCCCCTTCAAGTGTAAAAATGAAGAATTATCACCATTCAAGGTTAACACCAGTATTACGGCCAGAGATATTCTTCAGTCACATACTGTAGGGCAGTGGTTCTCAAACTTTTTTGTTGTAAGGCCTCCTTTGTGTAGAGTGCATTGCATTGCGGCCCCCCCAAAAAAGATTTATAATATTAAACTTAAAACTTTAATTATACCAAAAACATATTCAGTTATTCAATTCTAAAAAATCTATTCTTTTGGTTGGTTGTCTATTTTTATGATTAGATTTATTTGATTGCACAAAATGTATGATAAATTACTATATTTCATCAAATCTGTGGCCCCCCTGGAACCATCTTGGGGCCCCCCAGTTGAGAACCACTACTGTAGGGTATTTCGCTCATGAGATCACAAACCGCAAATAAAAACCTCAGAACAGTTAATAAACATACTGTTTAGTAAACATTTAACATTTGCTGGACAAAAATATCTGTTAATGGCCATTCAACTGTATTGTAGATCACTTTTGTCATTTTTTAGTCATTAATCAGTTTGTTTCTATATTAGTGGCTCTCTCATAAAAACATTGATGCACTGACTAATTGCAGACACATGTCGACACACAAATGTGGCATCCTAGATCAAGTTCTGACAGTAAATTTTCCACTAAAGTGAATATTAAAAGACGTGTGAGTCTTGATAGGCATTTAACAAGCAGACTCGGGTGGATCGTCATGACGACAGCAATATTTAAGATGCGGAGCTGTACCAAGAGTATAGTGGAATTAGTTAATAGTTTCAATTAAATATACCCTTTTGTCATTTCAATATTAATACTAAAGACAATTCTTTCTTCGGACTGTGAATTTCACACCTTCAGGACACAGCTGTAACAACATCTTAGTTTTCTCAGATTTCGAGAGCATATGGCTGACAACATAATATTTTAACTTCTTACAGTGAGTCATTATGAATTTCAGCTTCTTTAGTCATAGTCAAAATGTGTTTAAATATTAAAGAGCTTTGATGTTTTACACAATCTTTTTGTCAAAAACAAATGGAATATTACCCAACAGAAGCACTCTGTGACATAAACAACAGATGAGATTTAATTAACACTTCTGGCAAATTAAATGCTTATGTGATGTTCGGTGTTTTATTATATTTTTAAATCTACTTTAATTCTGCTCTGAAAAAGTAAAACCCACCGGCAAACCTGTAGAACAACAAACATTGTAAGTGAAATAAGAGGCATATCAATTCAATTAAAGTTTACTTTAAAATATTATTAAAAATTTTAAAAATATATTCAATACTGGTCAAAAGTTTTAGAAGACTTACTTATACTATTTTTCTAAAATGAGGAAGAAATATGAATAAGCTTATCAAAACTGGAATTATGATGTGACAAAAAATGTAAACAAAAAATTAAAGTAGAAATTAAATTGTAGTGACTTTTTGCATAGAATTTAGAGAAATGTTAACTTGGCATTTTATCAAGTGGCTTCTTGGGGTTTCACCCTGATATCGTCGCTGTCCTTCCGAAACCTTGTATGTCCAAATTTGCTGTTTTTCAGGAAATTGAAAAAACGCTGTACTTTTTAAAGGATCAAATACTGTGTTGTCAAAGTTAACACTTTTGAATACTTCTTATTGGTTAGATATTTGAAAACTCGGTGACAAACATAAATGGTGAATAATAATAATTTATGGGAAAAAAATGAAACCCATAGAATGTGGAGATACAAGGTTTCAGAAGGACTTTTTAAACAATATTAAAGGATTTCCTAACCTGTGGTCTTATTGCCTGCTTTTTTCTTATTATTCAGTCAAAGTCAAGACATTTTTTTCACAAAGTTCATATTTGCACAATTACATTTGTGTGTACAACACTTTTTCCAGACAATGAGTTCTAAAATGTTTGACCGGTATAGTGCATATATGATTATATAGTATTAAAATATATTATAATCATGCCTGCCTGTTTTAGCACATGCAGTTTGTTGTATGTAAATACTGTAATACTCCATAATAATTATAATGTATTGTTTCTAAGAAGGCCTGAAGATGGCAAAGGGACTACAAAATGCTGCAATTCAGTTTTATTCATTCAAACACATTATCAGTATCCTCTTTTATAATACAAGGTAGAACAGAACCTCTTTTCATTGGCACACAATTTGTGCTAGTAGAATTTCATGACTTGCGGTAAACTGCCACACACACGCGTGCGCGCGCGCGCACACACTAGTTTACAAAGACAGTGTCCCTGATGTGACCCGAGGTTAAGTGCCTTGCTCAAGAGCACAACAGTGAAAAGCTCAAGGATTGTCCTTTTTGTGTTTGGAGCCACAACATTCCACCTACAGAACCAGGCTACACTGTGAGGTGCGCCAACAATACAGTATATACTGTTGTACATCAGTATAACACATTGTTATTGTTTGTTAACACATTTCATATTGTTATAATAGGTCTTGAATTCAACATTGTTTCCTGCACCGGCCATAATCTGTTTAAATACATTGTTCTGTTCAAATGACAGATTGACGTAAATGAGAGAGAGAAACAGAGATGACATGACAGAATCAAGGGTATCAGATAGTAAACACATTGCATTGCAACCATTTTAAAATGACCCATAAGCCATTGCAAGGTCAGAGTCTATGTAAATGGAGAATCACCACCAACAGCTACTGTCTCCCACAAAGCAAGCTCTGTTTACCTGTTAATCCATCTGTTCAGTTTCGTGGTCTGTCATTCCCAGTGTTAAAGCTCATTCTTATTCCAGTACAGACTTCAGCCAGAGCGCCGTAGCTCTCTCCCATCAATATTACATCTCAAGCATTGCCCATTACGCACCACTCTATAGCAGAGGCCTAATGTCCCTCTTCAACATGGAAATGATCCGTAATTGCAATGGAGACTCACCTGGACCCCCACAATACTTCAACGACGCAGTAACAGGCAGTGGGTGTATGAAAGAGGTAGAACAGCATTTGAACATAATCTGCTTTTCATTGTCATTTAAAGACCAAGAGCGCTGCTACGCAATCCCAACCGCCCTCCGTCGGCTTTTACGGCCGCCGGCAGTAATATGGAAGAAAATCCCATCAAGAGCTTGTTAAATTACCTGCTCTTACTCGAAACAAATCGAAACCTGAAAGCGATGCAGTCTCAATGACATTGATCCTGAGCGACAAGTCCATATGATGGAGGTCTAAAATTAGCCGTCGTGTGGGGGAGGAAATTTGTAAAGGAAAGACTATAATTTGTGTTTTTTTTTGTTAGTTTAATATATAGATTTAGCAAAAGGCTTCAGGCACTGTAGCACTTAAGATCTGTTTACATCTGTAATATCATGTGTGATCGGATCGCAGTGGACAGCGATAAATATCAAGTCCCATTAAAGCATAACAGAAGTGTTTAACTCACAAGACCTTCAGACCCCACAGCACATGTGCACCGATCATGTTCATTACGCCTGACATCAACACGCAGCGAAACGCCGTGATGTGTGCGGTCAAGAAATCAGAGACCTTCCTCTCAACGAAACCCGATCGGAGGGGTCATGCGAGATGCATCCGACACGCACGTAAATATCAGGTGTAAATGTTAATCTGTGTTGACTGGCCACTTCAAAATGGATCACATGAGACGGATGTTAATATCAGGTGTAAATGGATCCGTAGAGATGGAGAGCTCTCTGACGGAGCTGATGTAATGTCAAGAATAGAGGATGACCGATTTGCCTCCTGATTCGCTCTTATGTGACCCCTCCCTCTCAAGGTTAATTTATACCTACTGGGAAAACAGGCCTGAAAATCATATTGGAATGCATTGATGTTTGTGCTTGGATAGTTCCTGTTTGCGAACCCCTTTTGTTCGTGAACTTGTCTAGTCAAACAACACTGATGATTGGTTAACACACTATCAGTGTGGTCTGGATGTGACACTTTATTCACGGCCTAAAAAAAAATTGGTTGGTTCAAAAAGGAACAAACCCAACTGTTGGATTATACATTAACCAACCTGATCTCAAGGGAATTCGGAACTATTTCATGACATGACTAATTCATATGAATTAGAACAATGTCAATCATACAAAAACGAAAAAAGCAATACTGGAGCCCCTCCCCTAACCCCACCCCCTACACGTACCATCACTGATGCGAAAAATCGTACTAAAACGCACAAATCCTCACTGTAAAAATACTGAAATTTTACAGAATATTATACATCATTTTCACGTATTTTTGAAATACGGTAAAAATGTTTAATTACAGAAAAAACATCAAATTTACACGTTTTGTGCAGGGTTATATACCATTATTTTGGTTTACTAAAATTTCAACTTTTTTACAAAAAGTTTTACAAAAATTCTTATTTTACTGTATTTTTCTGATGCCCCAGCTCCCAGAATTTTACAGTTTTATGAGTATTTATTAATGAAATATTATTTATATTTATTTATTATTGTTTCAACCAATGATTGTGTCGAATAAGGACATCAATTTAACAATAGGCTTCATCCCTTTTTGACCCAACCACTCTCAGGATCTTTTATAGTCATCTTTAAGTCACTTCAAAAACACAGCATACAGTATTACAACACGCTCACCTATAAAATACTCAAGCTCATTCAGGCAAATAAAGTTTGGCTTCTTCAACTGTATAAATTTGACTTAAAATCACCCATGCTGTAATTGCAATGTTCTGCTACATTTGGAGCAACTCAACTTCGGTAGGGCTCAGATGAAGTACCGTGAGCGCATGGTACCAGCTGTTGTGCAGGAACAAAGTGCACTAAAGGGACAGTAATAGAGTTCGATGCTACCCGAGAGGCAGAGCGTTCCTTCCTGCAAAACGTCCATAACGAGTGCTCCCTTACCTCCGGATGTCTCTCGCCATATGGCCCTTACTGAGGCGGAGTCACCCGCTGAGCCCTGGACCCCCACTACAGCCATGGACCACCAGCTCGGAGCATCCTGCAACTCAAGACTCCTCACCTGACCATATGAGCATGTCCCTACACATCCGCTTAAAGAAGATACTGAAACGTGTTGACTAAACCTTGGATCATCACGGAAACCATTGCAGAGTTTCACACCATTAATAATTTGTGGTGTAATAAATCTCTGATAACCCCGCCCCTAATAGCACCTTAAACTTAATTATATATATGTATTTGTCGCTTTACAGGTCAGTCAGGCAGCTTTCTCTCTCTCTCTACCCTAAAGATGAGGCAGCAGCGTGCAGCTACTTTAGGTCTCAGTGGTCCGGGCTATTTTTACAGAAGAGAGTTGACGACAAGGTTGCTTCTTGCTTTAGGTAGATGAAACTTTGCTATAATGAGATGTGGACTGCTAGTGGGGCACATCTCATCTCTGACTATTAAAAGAGCCTCTGTTTCACATGGTCTTTGATGTTTGTCTGAGCCAGCATCTATGGAAAACACAGAGGTCCGGAAAAAAACCCCATATGACAGGCAGCATGCCTCTCCAGGATATTTCAAAATCAAACCTGACAAAAAATGCTTCGGGCTGTATTGAGAATTTGGCTTAGTCTCCATAAAAACCATCACGCTGCTAGAATACAAATCCTAACCGTATGTTCAGCCTAGATCCAATCCGGATTGTTGAATTTTGAGAGAATAAAATAGAAAAAATATTCCAAATATGCATTACTAGTAGGGTTGTTAAATGATTAATCGCAATTAATCACATCCGGAATAAAAGTGTCGGTGTACTGTGTATATTAATTGTGTATTTATAACCACATACATAATTTAAATTAAATTATATACAAATATAAATATATACATGCAAATATTCCTTAATATACTGTATATATGCATGTGTTGATAAATACAAATTTAATATGCCCGCCCAGCAAACAGACACATATTATTAGGTAAACACACACTTTTAGTATGGATGTGATCAATCATGGTTAATCGTTTAACAGCCCAACTACAAGGAAATAAATATTTGTTTTCAATCAAAAAACTGTTTTAGATTAAGTATGACCTGGCATTCTACAAATCACTGCCGTATTTTTCTTTTCCTGTCTTAAACAATCTTCAATGAAAATACACCAAGGCTACACTTACATTCCCCAAACATATACAAACTCGCATATTTACACAAATATACCATTTCAATGAGATGTAATGCGCTAAAGAAAAATAGCACAGTTGGACTGAAAGGAGTTCTGTGTTTGCAAGGACTGTTTTTGTCTTTTATTCTCATTGTTTATTTTCTGGACTACAATTGAATATGGCCAGTTGGTCGAACACTCTTACATAGCAAGATCAAATGAGAGAACAGCATAACCTGGTAGCACAATACACAGTTCAGCAGGTGTTTTTAGGTAAAACAAACACAGAGAGCAGGCACATTGCTGTGTGCAGTGATCATTTGGGTGATAATGGTTTGTTTCTTCCTTGATTGCAAATAATTTGGAGGTTGTAATTAAACAAGTTATCAGACTGAGAGGTTACATTAACATGCAGGTTCCATCCTTATACAGCAATAATGTAATGCAGAACATCATCAAGAGCTGCAATGCTGAGACTATTGTTCTATAGGACATAATGTACAATTACGGTCTACTGATTTTTATGATTTAAAAAATATCTCATTTCTTCTATTTTAATTTAGGATGAAGAGACCGCTATAATATGAAACATCTGTGAAGTATGTTGATTCTTTGAGCTGGTATAACACTGTATTGGGGTTGTATTGTATTAACCAATAGATCAATAGTTTAAATAGCTGCAAATGAATTTATCACAGAAAACCAATCTCTCTATTTTATTACACTGGATTATGTGGGTTAAAAATGGATAAAACTCATCCATGGTGGCATTTGTGTTAAAGCCCCAACTGATGAGAAAATTCTGGACTATAGATTGCTGTATCAAACGTGCACTTAAGAGTTGCTCTTATATTCGTGTGATACAGCCCAAGTGTTTGCTACATAAAATAAGAAAAAAATGGATGAATACTAAGAAGTTAACAAGACGAAAGGAAAACATGAAGTACTGCATTATACTATTTTGATCTTTCCAATATGGCGGACGACTTGCGTATAGCTGCCCATAGAAACTGTCGTTAATGATGTTTGAACCCATCACCTTGGTGTTTCTAGTTAAACTACAGAAAAGGCTTTTTGCTATATTGCCATATAAGTATTTACGATAGCAATGAAAGTAACTCTCACCTTGTCTGACGTATTGCTCTTTCTCCTGGTGTACGAGCTCTGCGACACATCCTCCATAGCGCAGACGTCCGTCCTGCTGGTAGGCCTTTAGCGTCTTGCTGGAGCTGTAGGATCTCTGTGACACTATATGGCAGTTCTCACCATCCATGGAGGAAGTAGCATAGTGAATATCCTTTCCGCACTGTCCCCGTGTCAAAGAGCGCTGCCGTCTGTCCTTCAGATCCATCACTGCAGGAGCCAATCAGCTCGCAGGAGCTAACGGCCAATTATAATCAATTACCTGTAGAGAGCAGCAAGGAGTAAATACTTTGTGTTGTTGGTTCTGATCGGTCTTTATACTTTATAAATAGGCCTGTCACACACTGTTGATATCACGCAATGTGAACGTTGTGGAATTATCCTTAAAAATCAAAACATCTATTTTGGTTGTTATGGATTTTTGTTGTTCTGTTTTTGGAGTATAGATGCAAGCAAACATCTACCAACCGTTTTAACTTTTCATAATTTTGATGTTCATTGATCCAGTTGGAATTGAAATGACTGACTCAATGCCAACGTTAACAGCTCACTCGAGGGATTATTAGAAAATAACGACTTGAGTTTCAATCTATTTCTCACACAAAGCACTAAAAGGAAGACTTGAAATGCATCACACATGCTGCATGACTGTTTTGTGCTTTTCGGAACTTGACAGGCCCCGGTCACTATAAGCTGTCGCTGTACAGAAAGAAGTGTGAAATTCGTCCTTTTTCGGTTTCATAGAGAAAATAGCATTAAGGTTTAGAATAGCATGCAAGTGAATACAAACAACTGTAGCTTTGTCCTAATTCAAATCTGTTGTTAAAAGCAACAGTTGAGATGTTTCTCTATTAGCAAATTCCTAAACAGCAAATCCACCAAATATCAGCTCTAGATCACGCTGATAACCACCTGTGAAAGCTGTTCTCCAAACAAATCAATAGCGAACATCATATTTCAAGAAAAAATACATCACAACAATGTAACAAGGCTCCCAAACAGAACGTGCTATGTTCAGCTCGAGACAGACGTATCCCCATTATGCCTTATTTTCAGGTAGAGCGAAAGCGTCTCAATAACACCCTCCCACTCTACATCTGTGTCACTGTGCTGAGTTAGCCAGGCCTGCGAAGATCCAATCAAACCATCGAGACTTTGGCAGAAAGCCTGTTGTTTAGGACGTTTACATCATGTGGTCACGAAAAATAGCCCTTTAATATTAAATGATAGAAAACCGGCGACAATGAAAGAGAAACAGCACTTTTCTAAATTACTCTGGGGTACTCTGGAACAAATTACCTTTCCTACAAAAATTGTGCAGACAAGCAGTTACAAGGCCAATATTTTTACTTCAATCTATAAAACGTAAGCCCAGGGAGATGTCGGCTTTAAAAACTTGGTTTCACTTAAAACAGTTAAAGTGTCTGTTCTCTGAGAACTATTATAATGTGAATCAAAAGCTTACATTCCGAGTACGTAAAAGAAAAAGCATTGTGGCATGAGTCTAGGTCATTTCAACCAATTTCGTTGGAAAACAGGTCAACACATTTTCAAGTTTTGTAAAAGAAACCACATCATAATCAAATGCTGGGTTAAAACCTCTAAAGGTTATTTATCGAACCCAGTACCTTAACCATCTATTTTCCATTACTATTGGATTGACGTCACATGGTTTAATAAAAATAATTATAAATGTTAATTAAAACATTAAAATATTAATATTAATACAAATATAATAATCATACTTGATACTAATCAGTATTATTATTATAACCATTATAATAATAATAAGTGATAAAACAATAATAATAATAATCATACTTTTTATTGTTATTATTATTATTATTATTATTACTAAGTAATAAAATAATAATGCATTCATTATTATTTTATTACTTAATAATAATAATAATAATATAATACTCATACCTAATAATAATAAGTCATAATATAATACTTATCATTAATATTAATATCAATATCAACATCAATATTAATATAATAATTTAAAACTTTGATAAGTAAGGTCATGGGTTTGATTCCAAGTTCATTGTACTGTTAAATAGATAAAATGTAATGCAAGTTGCTGTATTTCAATTTAACATTAAATCAACAGTATTAAAACATATCTTCAAAAAGAAATCAATTTCAGACCAAGGCAGTATGAAGCAACTCTGATACTGTGGGACACCCAGCAGCCACTGCGCAGTCAATACGTTCAATGAAAAACCAGACGTGTTTACATACGGGGTGGCACTCTAGTTATGTTTATTGAGTGTCGATTGATATTTCCGTCAATAATTGCACCATTGGCAGGCGGAACATGCAGACAATGCAAATTCATCATTCTGTGGAAAATACAAAGCTTCATAAAGCAGTTTTCAAATAAATATGCCCGAGGTCGCGCTTGCCATTGATCTTGGCTTTTGATAAAAAGCTTGTTCATATAAAACTGTCTTTTTGTACATCGAACCCATTTGTACATTGTATAATTGAGAGAATGGTGACAAATCAATCTTCTGTTTTGTACAAACATTAGCAATATAGCTTATACCACACATGCAGCATTCACACTATAATGACTATATATATGATACAAATATCATATAAAATATTCTGATTCAAGTATGGCTCAACATAAACAACATAACCTTTGTAACTCGAAGACATGTACTGTATGTACAATCTTTAGCCCACCTATACATTTTTTTTAAGTTTTAAAAGTTTCCTGTAATAACAGCCACCACAGCAACAGCCCTTCAGTATTTTGCTATATGTCAATAATTGATACAACCTTCCTATCTACCCAGGAATCTCACTGGCACACTGAGGTGGATCGTACCAGGCTACTCCATTAAAGTTAATCCGCAAAAATCCAACTCGGGCAGAGCGGCGTCTTAATCAGTCTAACAAAAGGCCATGGAAAACGGCATGCTGAGACCGACTGGTGCTCTCGCCTGGCACAGAGTGACCAACTGTTAACTGTGACTGTTCAATTAGAACTGCTTAGATCCAGGCGGCAGGGACGGTAATGATAATTATAGCAGGAAATGAGCAGGGAGAGGCTGCTAGACAGGGCAGTGAGATTTATAATGGCATTGGAAGAGGGGAAGTTGAGCTTTATGGGTTATCATTTTAAGAAAGAGTGATGAATACTTAAAAGACATAGTTCAACCAAAGATTACAATTTTATCATGCATTGCAACACAGTGCATAATATTAAAGGAGCAATATGAGGTTTTAGTGGCATCTAGCAGTGAGGTTGCGAATTGCAACCAACGGCTCACTCCATCCCTCCCTTTCAAAGCACTACGGTGGATGACACAGGACAAAGATGTCGTTGTGTTTTTGCTTCTTTGCTGAAGGAGATTACGTATTTACGAAAAGCGCTCTGGAGAGCAGTTTGACTGTTTAGGGCTACTGTAGAAACAACATGTTGAATTCTATGTAAGGTGACCCGCGGTGTATGTAGATAGAAATAGCTCATTCTAAGGTAATAAAAACATAACGCTTCATTATGTAAGGTCTTTACACACCTGTGAAGACATAGTTATGTATATTATATTGCATTTCTCTCAATTGAGCCTCCAAAAAATTACACACTGGACCTTTAAACAATCTGTTGTTCAACATACTGTCAAGTTAAAAAAAAGCAAATACAGTAAGCAACACTAAAACATTGAATAAACCAATGTCTACAACAGGGGTCTTCAACTACTTTTCTTTGAGGGCCGGATTCCAAAAGTATAAATAGGATGCGGGCCAGTTTTTTCCCATATCATAATTTCTTGTGTTAGTTTGTATTTCCGTTATTTATTACATTTTGTTCCTTTTATACTGTTTTTGTTGCTGTTACTTACAGGTCATATATTAAAACATGCACACAAATATTGCATCCAGTATATACATTTTCATGATATTTAATTAAAAGGGATATTGTCTTTTAATTGTATTTTATTTTCCTTAATATTTTGAATGAAATTGCACTTAATTTACTCCCCTAATTTACAGTCCCCCAGTACTTCCAAGATGTGGGTGGTATTGTTTTTTTTCAATAAGATATTTATGAAGATATTGAATTAATGAAAGTCAAATAAAAATGTCAAAAACGCTAATACATTAAGCACAAAAGTAATCCCTGCCCCTTGACGTTAAACTGACGTCTAATAAAGCGAATCAATCGATCTGTGCAAGAAACTGAACGCTATTATTGAATCTTCGGGTGAATGCCAATCGCATGCATGTGCCCCACGCACGTATAAGGGTAGATCGTTTGAAGTGCAAGTTCTGGAAGGAGATGAACAGCTGTTTTCATAAACAAAGCTGTTTAAATCATACATAATGAATGCAGTAATAAAACAGCATCGTTATTTCCTTATCTGAGACAATAGTTCACGTGGTGTAGTACAGTACTTTTCCTGCAGTTACTTTCAAGGGCACAAGACGCATTTTGGATCGCGACCTATCGCGTGCGCAAACCATCACGTGCGCAAACCGACTCGCTTTATCGACTCGAATCGCTTTATAAGACGTCATTCGTTATGAGCCGCGAGATTTACTTTCATATTGAATGTAGCAGCGTTTTGAACTTTCAAAGGCGTGGCGTCTCAGGAGGAAGCGCATTTCTTAAAGCACACCATTCTCAAAGTCTCTCCATTTATTTGAAATATTAAGGCGGGCCAGGTAAAGATGAGTGCCCTGGTCTACAATATAAAGCTTAAGTAAACCACTTTGATTTTAAGTTCATTGCTGCCTGCCTTCAATTAGCTTAAGATAAAGTAGGTTGAGGTGCATTCATTGATTATTCGGGCCTTCTGCACTCTATAAAAATAAGCGTGCTTAAAGGTTCTTCACAGCGATGCCATAGAAGAATCATTTTTGGTTCCACAAAGAACCATTCAGCCAAAGGCTCTTTGAAGCACCATCTCTTTCTTACTTTTGTATAATATGAAGAACCTTTTTCGCAACAAAGAACCTTGTGTCAAACAGAAAGGTTCTTCAGATGTTAAAGGTTCTTTATGGAACCAAAAGGTTCTTCTTTGGCATCGAGGAACCTTTTGAAGCACCTTTTTTTTAAGAGTGTGGAAATGGAGCAGCTTGAAAATAACAAATGTTTGCGGCCCAATCTGACAGGAGAGCATTTCAAAATTGCTGAAAAGCAATACATGTGAGTACATGAAGGACAGCAGCTTTAGCTCGGACAAAGTACGGCAGGGTGGAGTTGCTGTTTACTCTGAGTGATCTGATGGAAACGGTCCTCTCAGCAGAAAATGTCAAAACTTGGTAATTGTATTAGAGGCAGAGCTTAGAGGGCTGTTCTGCCCGTGCTGGAATCACACCTCCGTGCTCTCTAAACTTTGCCAGAGAAGAACTGCGTCTATTTTCGACATGGCAAAGTCGATGTCAAAATTTCCTCCCACTCCGCGGGCACCAGAGGCGATGTAGAGTTTTTTTGTGAGGTTCTGAAGTCTTTGAAGGTACAGCACCGTGGTACAGAGCATGCACCCAGAGAGAAGTACACCCTAAAGCGAGCGCAGAACAGTTTTGCTTTATCTGAAGCCCTGAGGCAGCAATGTAGTCAGTCTCCTGGGCTGCCATGCACCAGGAGAGGGACGGTGTGGTTTTAGTTTATTTTTACTAGCATCTCTAGAGGATGGTCTGGTATTTGGGAAAAAAGGCAAACTTTGAGCTTCAGAAGCCCTAGCCAGTGCAGACTTAACTGGGCCATTTCAACAAACAAAGACAAACAGAAATAGCTTTTGTTTAATGGTCGATTGTGTCTAATGAGATCTTTCTCATCTATACATTCATTTTCTACAGTGCTTTTACTATGTACCTATAGTGTTGTAGGGAGTACTGGAGCTCATCCCAGCATCTCTGGCCAAAGGCAGGGAAACACCTGGACAGTTCATCTTTCTTATGTGCTCAATATTTATTACTTAAAAAGACATTTGCATATGTGTATTGAAGTGATCTAGGCCAGTTAGCATGTGATGGGGCAAAAAAAGCATCTTTCTAAACTGACTGCCATTCCAAAATTCAATTTGTTCAGTCAACTTTTATTTGGGTTCAAAAAACATGAGCAAATTGACATGAGTTGCATGAGTTGCTGAGCAAAGACATAAAAATCAGTTTTGAAAACTGTCTGTTTACCCACGGTTTTTCCTGCATAGAGAGATTGGAGGAGGCCGCCTCCATCAAATGTTGTGCCGCCTCAGGCTCTCGCCAAAACTATGTCGGGTGTCTTCACAAGAAATGCTGCATTTAACAGACTGTCATTTGTAACTGCAGTTGCGGCATTACGCCACAGTAGAGGCGCTGTTTCGTTATCAGCACACCGAGGTGCTAAAAAGAGTTGCAGAACAAGTGCTAGCTGTGTTTCGCGGCTGTTTGTTTTGCATCCAAGTACTTTTAATTTCTTGATATTTCTTAAAATTAAATTAGTACATCATTTTTTCTAAAATAAAAAAAAATTTTTAACGAGTATTGAATGAGTTTTTAATTTATTTAGAGTTTTATTATTTGGTCTAAATCATGCATTTCAAAAATACTTTTCAAAATGTTTTGTTTTCTAAAGACACAATTATATTTTTGTCTACAAAAGAAATTCCAAACATTTAAGCACACACATTCAGATTACAAGACTTTTAATTTAATTAGACACATTTTAATCAAGCGCTTCCAAACGATTGATGGGTACTGTACATATAGCAGCATAAAATCATTGATTTTTCATTGTATTGTACTAGATATTTCCATTGACCAGTTGGAGAGCTATTAACATTAACTTTCATATCAATTTTACTGCAGCTTAGGAGTGATCACATGACATCCACTGCTCAGACTCCCGAAATACTTTATACCATTTTTACATTATTGGTCCTAAAATACAATATCTCAAAGAGTAACATTTCACTTAATAACACGTCGTCGCACACCAAACACGAAATTACATGAAAGTGGGCTGAATAGCTTTGTCTCTCCTTCGGAGCCCTCCATTACCTCATCCAGTGTAACGTGACATCATTTACCGCCGCACTTCAATGAAAAACAATGACACCTCAGTCCCGTTTCAATATAACTGTCTGAACAGCATGACGAACCCGATTGTACGGAGGGAATAGACTGGCGCGCCGTAACAGTTACAACTCTACGGCTCGCGGGCGCAGAATTAAATAAATCTAGGCAGAGATTGAGAGAGATCGAGGCAGAGGGAGGATGAGAGCTCTTCGGAGGTGTTTGCTCACTGGTTTGCTCTCACTCGACCACAGCGTGAGAGGCTGTTACACCGAGCGCTGTTAATAAAGACAGAGGCGGCACGGAGAAGTGGCTCGCACACACACGAACAGACCCGCAGCTCTGTCTAAAGGGCTGCTCCACTGACCACTTCAGCCTCCTTCCCCCCAGGCCTGGATAATAGGACTGCTCTCCAAACACATTATATTCCGTGGCAGGCGGCTAACACGAGTGCCAGAAGAGGCCTGTACTCTCCACTCCCAAGTGCCATAAAATTAGAATGCAGACACTACACTGCGCTCAACACACACTCGGCGAGCATCTCTCGCTCTTACACCATCTCATTATCGGCCCTGTTCGCTACGCTGAGATGATGCATTCTTCACTCTTCCCTTTCTCTTCTCTTCACCTTTTTCTACAAGCACAGATTTGGGAGCGTTTATTTGACCTTTGCGTTCACACTGGACTCCAATCCTATTTGGGTTTCAAATTGGATTCTTACCAATGGCGGTCCATGCTTTTGTTTTGCATGTGATGAAATCTTGTTCAGATGACATCTCTGTGTATTTATATCGGTTGCCATAGTAATGATGTTTTGTAAGCGTCAGCACGATGCCAAGAGACTTTCTCACACGACAACTGAGAGTAGCTGTCAGCGTGGAAAGAAAAGACAGAAACTTGGAAGTTTTGCCTCGCTGTGTGACGGTTCACAGTGGTGTGTGAGGGAATATAAATGACAGAGGGATTTGGAGCATCCGTCCTTATACCAAACTGCTGAGTCGTTCACTACTCACCACAGAGAATTTCACATTATTCTTTAGGAAAGATTGAGTAAAAATCTGTGTATGGAGTCAGTTCCGGATGATATAGAGAAGCACTTTGTATGACATTACATAAAATATGTGTTACAGTCCAAAAAACGAAATATCGTTGGTGTCCTTCTGAAACCTCGGATGTCCAACTTTGCTGTTTTTCAGGAAATGAGAAAAACACTTAAATACTGTTTTGTCAAAGCTGACTAGCACCTTTTAAAATATTTTTATTGGTTAGATATTTGCAAAGCCCAGTCACAGACAGAAAGGGTCACTAATAATAATTTATGTCGGATCCAATAGCCTGTGGGCAGTGCTCCAACACGTGGCGCAGTTGCACATCGGGCTCGTGGTCCTTTCCTGAACCCACCCCTTTCTCTCTCTCCCACTTCGCTTCCTGTCCTGTCTCACTTAAGCTGTACAAATAAAAGGCAAAACGGCACAAATAAAAATATAAAATATAAAATACAAATAAAAAAATCTATGGAGAAATATGGAGATGCAAGGTTTCAGAAGGACATCAGCAATATTTATTTACTTTATTTACAGTATTTATTTTTATTTTTGCTGTTCAGACTTAAAACAAACAAATTGTTTTTGTCAGAACACACAAAGTGTCTATTTCTTGTCTCATTATGTCACGCACATTTCATTCAATTTTATTCATATAGCACTTTATACAATTTTGCATTGTTGCAAAGCAGCTTTATACAACTATGCAGCGGTTATTGTAGTAAAGAGAAATACTTCAAAAGAAATAGACAAAATAAATAAATGACACCATATATGGTTTTATAATACATGGTGGTATTGTAATACAATGTACATTGATGAAACATGATCCCACAATCTTTCTAACTCAATGGTTTGTTTGAAATTTAGTTAAGACTTACCCAAATTTAATGTCTGGTAACATGATTTAATGCATTCACTAACGTTAACTATATTTGTCTTCAATTCAGTCATCTTTCTATGTAGAAACTCACAGTCTTATTATTTTCTTATTTTTATGCAGTCTTTTATTATTAAAGACGGGATAAAATGCTATGTCATCATGCATTCTGACTTCTGTACACTGTTGAACGGGCTGGCTTCTCATGCTTAACATGGTCAACTTTAAAAAAAACAAGTTGGATGTATGGCGTAGTATTTCTGTGCTTGATACACTCCCCCAGCACTCCAACTTGTTTCAGAAAGTTTTTTAAAAGTCTGTATCCCTGTTTTTGTAACAGGGATCCTATTCCTTTTATTGGGCAATTCTCCCGGAGAAGCACGGCAAGGCGAAAGAAATAGCCAACCGACGACCGAGACCCTCTTACCATCAAGATTGGCTGCGCTGCGTAAAGATTGGCTGCGCTGTGGGCCTGCAGCTGAGCTCGTTACTCTTGCGACAGTGAAGTTTAGGTGTGTTTGTTTGTTCACAGCATTTCAGTGATGGATGTTATATAAACGGTGGATATAACGTTTGATTTGGAGATTGTTTGAAACTGATAGGTGGAACGGTCCCAGTGCTAAAAGATGCCTGTCATGGTTCTGCTCCACCTTGTCTTGCTTTTCTTGACCTAGTGGCAGAACCATGACAGAACCTTATGTTTTATGTGGAGAGTGGCGTTTTGTCCCTGTTGGTCTTCCACTCTCCGGTGTGGCATCTCTGTTCCAGCCCTTTCTTCTCTTCGTTATTGTTTGTTAATTAGTTCATGCCCCGCACCTGCTCCCTCTTGATTTGTCCCCTTTATAAGGTCCCTGTGTTTTCTGTCCTGTGCTGGATCATTGTACTGTTGTGTCGTGTTTGTGTCATGTGGGTAAGTTACTGTCTTTCAGTTAATCTAGTTTATTGTGGTTAATGTCAAGTGTTGTTATCTTAGTTTAGTTTGTCCTTGTTCCTGTTTCCATGTTTTGTTATGTTACACTGTGGGTTTTTGATTTGTATTTTTTTATTATTAAAGTTTTGTTAACCCCTTACCTCCTGTCTGCACTTGGGTCCTCTGTCTCTCCCCTCACCCAAGAATCATGACAATGCCGGACATGAACTGCACGCGGTAAGTCAAACTAAGTCGTATGTTTGTTCTTTGTTGGCAATCGGCGTGTACGTGCATAATGTAAAAAACACGAAGGGATTAATGAAATGCTTGGCTGTAGTTCTGTCCCACTGCCTGCCTCCAGCAGCTCGTGTTTTTCTGGAAATAATCATACAGCTCTATCTGTCTTTTATAAATGTCTTCTTCTTCGAAGATACAACGTATGCAATACTACTGTATAGGTACTCAAGATTAATATGAGATTGGCAAAAACTGAGTACGTTACCCGATCTTTAAAGGTTAGTTTTTGCAATTAATATTATAATTCCACATATTCTTTTTTCTATATCTTTCATAATTGCATCCTTCTTTTCTATTACTTCTATCTGTACTGTATTTAGCTGCTTTGCAACCATGAAAAGTGAAAAACGTCGAGTGGCCGAACACCGTCTGACAGAGGGTGAGAGCGGCTGTGAAGAACACCCAGGGACATAGGAAACTCTTTTTGTGAAAAAGTGGGCGCTAGGCCCCTGTGAGACATGCCGCGCTGGAGAAATTAGCTCTTTTAGAACACCTCTGGACTCGAACAACTCGAACACCTCTGGAACCGCCGAGACGCCCAGGGGAAGTCGCTGCAGGAAGGGACAGTTCGCTGCACCACTTCGTAGAACCAGCAAGTAGAATTCTTTTGCTAAGTAGCAAGAGTCGATCTTCATCAGCGAAGGCTCCGAAGAACAAAAGGTGAATGAATGATGCACGCCGTCTCCCTTTTATACCCGGATGTCCGGGGCAGAGTCCGGCATGCAAATTTCATTTGCCAATTTTCATTGGCCTTTTCTAAGTAGTCGGAAGCGATTGGTTCTCAGGGACGAACCCCATCTGTCGGTTCGACACAACGTCGAGAGACCGACAGAAAGGGAACTGAATTTAACTAGAAACTGAATTGTTATAATCAAAGTTGTTAATGTTACCTTTACAGAGGTTAATGTGCACTGAACTAACATTAGCAAAAATGTACAAATGCTGAAAAACTATTGATCAGTGTTTATGTAAGCTAATGCATCAAATAATATTAACAAATACACCCTCATTGTTACCTAAATTTGCTTGTATACAATTACGGATTTGAATATGATACATACATTTCTTTATAAAACCACAATATCAGTCAACATATTTTTCCCTTTTGGAAAAGGACCAGATTGTAAAGAAATAAAGCAGCCAGCAAGCACCCAGCACACACTCTTAATAGTTAAAACAAAACCATTTTAGATGCCCACAGCGTGCAGAGCTGTAATAAAGACAAAGGGTTGCTACTTAAAAGAATATAAAACAGATAGTTTAATAACAAACACTGGACTGCCACAAAAGATACAAAAGATCTCAAAGATTTGCTTGTGTAGATAAAACCCAATTGCTGCCTCAGACCATTAGAGAGTCAAACACACAACAACCGGTTCTCTTCCACTGATTTAAAAGATTTATCTGCAGGAATTGTTTTGGTTAATTACCATTTAGCGGATGCTTTTCATTGAAAGCAAGCGAAAGTGACGTCCAACTACAGCTGTAATAAACTCGATATTGGTAGGGGATTTCACCTACTGCTGCAATCTCACCCTTTTCAGTCTGAGATCTGTCACAGTTAGAGATTAAGAATGGAAGAGAGGTGACAGACTAAACGACTTCCTCTGAAAATGTTTCTCCATTTCCCTGTCACGTATCGCCGCGGACCACTTTGACAGCACATCAATGTGAAGCTCGCCCAGATGAGAACCGGACAACCGTGCAAAGTAATTCATTGTTACGGACCAAATTAGGATGCAAATGCATTGCGTGCGTTTGTCCCATATTGTTCATTTATTCGTTATAGGTGATGTGTGTCATTTTTACATTTTCTATTGACAGAAATGCAATATAATATGCATAACCTGACCTCTCATTTCAGTCAGGTCCCTCTCTACCTCTTCCAGGAGTCCTAATTATCTCGAAACAATTAGCGCCAATTTGCTGCCGTGCTTCTACTGCGAGATGAAAAGGAAGCTCTTCCTGTTTTGTGTGATTCAATATGGCTGAGAGAGGAAGTGGAGGTCAGGAATTGACAAAAGAGCTAATTACAGAACCGTTCAGCTATTTCGGTTCTTTTCTCAAATTCAGGGATGCTAAAGAGACAACACAAAAGATTGAAATACCGCAAAAGACATTCACCAATCAAATAAAGGGTCACAAAGCCCAGACAATTATGGTTTGTGAACTTACATTATGCATTTGACAGATGTTTTTATCCTGGAATCGAACCCTGACCTTGGCGTTGCTAGAGCGATGCTGAGCTACACGAAAGCCAGCCAACTTGAGTTCGGGTTCAACTTTGCATATTTATACGACCAACAACAGACATCCGTGTGATTGATTCGTCGCCTGTGTCACAGTTCATGCGTGATCTCTTTCAGCAGATGGCTGGAGGAGGCAAGAGCAGCCGCTTAACAGTTTCACTGGCAGCTACATGCATTTGTTTTTTCAGAGAATCGCTCTATTGTATTTAAATGGAGCTGTTTCACCATACAGTAAGCACTAAGCACTCCGAAAGACTTCCTGCGGAGAAATCCCAACATGTTATTTGTCCCAGAGACTCAATTTGCTTTTCTTTGTATATATTCCAAGACTGTTGTTGAACAGATGGTCGGGTCAAACATACAGCTCAAGAACTGGGTGTGACTCTGTCTTTGAAATGATGAAAACAGGTTAGCAGATGCCTGAGCAGAGTGGTCTTAATGAAGCACATAAGCGAACAGGAGGTGCTCGGTTAGCTTGCGCGATTTAGCAACTAACCAGCTAGTTGAACAGGAGGAATCTCTCTCATACCGGACTGGTGTTCTTGGTGATACACTCAGCGGTGCATGTCAGGCAAACAGCTCTTTGCTGTGGTGCAGATAAACTAAGCCACGCAATTACATTCAGTTATATTCCTGTGGATTGCTTTTAATGCCCTTAAGACACGAGCAGGCGCGCGTCTGCATTCCGCATCAATACACTTACAAAGCAAGCACGATAATATTCAGTATTCAGCACTCACCCCAGACTGCTTCTTTTAAGGAACTGATAACATAAATCAGAATGTGGTTTAAATGAAGCTCCTATAAAAATATGTCATGTTGGACAATTGAGTTTAAAGATATAATAAGTGATTTGGACCTGAAATGGTTAACGAAAGACGTGAAAAACAGATGAATCTTGTTGGGTTAGAGAGAGAATACTAAACCAAGTGGCATCGGAGCAAACAGACGATGCTTCTTCACACTTCAGTGCCATTTTCTCAATGACTTCTAAACAACTGGTGTCAAGGTGATTTTTATTGGAAGTCAATTGCCCTCAAGTTCACAGAGTTGTCGAAACAGAGCAACCACAGGTGAA
Source organism: Triplophysa rosa (assembly GCF_024868665.1). Classification (NCBI taxonomy): domain Eukaryota; kingdom Metazoa; phylum Chordata; class Actinopteri; order Cypriniformes; family Nemacheilidae; genus Triplophysa; species Triplophysa rosa. The sequence goes on from NC_079908.1 coordinate 9,297,433, forward strand.
GTTTATCACAGGAACTGTGAACCAGTTTCACAAATTTTGACAAACTAGTGCAAATACTTTGCAATCATACAAATACTTTGTCTTAACCCATCTTTCCCGCTCATTGTCATTCACAACTCCTTCCTGGTGGAACATTCTTCCTAATTCGGTCCGGTCAACCACATCTCTTTCTTGTAAATGTCTTAATTTTGCACAATATTTTGTGATTTGGGGGTGGAGTATCCCTTTAAGGAGGCTCTATTAACAGAAATGCAATATCATATACATAACTGTGTCTTCAGAGTTGTATAAAGACCTTACATAATGAAGCCTTATGTTTTTATTACCTTAGAATGAGTTATTTCTATCTACATACACCGCGGGTCCCCTTACATGTAATTAGCCATGTTGTTTCTACAGTAGCCCTAAACGGACAAACTGCTCTACAGAGCGCGTTTCATAAATACGTCATCTCCTTCAGCAAAGAATTTCTGTCCTGTTTCAGCCACCGTAGTGCTTCGAAAGGGAGGAGAGGAGTGAGCTTGATGCAATTCACAACCTCACCACTAGATGCAGGAAAAATCTCCACATTGCACCTTTAAGCGAAGTTTAAATGACCATCCATATTCATTTTCTTTGGTATGTTTACTACAACAAAATACTACAAATATAACAAAAGTCATTATATAGTGTGACATCTCGGCACTAAGCAATCTTGAACGATTTTGGTGAGACTGTCCTGAAATCATTACATTAGAATTAGAAATAAGGATTTGTGATGCATCTAGGTATGAGAGAGATTCAGATTCCTGCTAAAGTGTAAGTGAAGATCACACCAAATACTTGCCATAAGCTGTTATTTTCATATTTTTACAATACTGCAATAAAATTTATTATTAGAAATAATTATATAGGTCATTTTAATGAATGTACATTGTACATTGTAATGTATGTAAATTAAATAATGGCAAGATAACTTATATTTTAAATACAGGCATCCAAATATTTTGGGGTCACTGTATTGAGGGTTTGTCCCAACCATTCTTAGCTCTGCACTAGTCAGCGTAGGTCTATGTTGATCAGCCGTGAAAAAAGACAACTTTAATAAATATGCTTCCCTTATTCAATTCAATTCAATTCCAAAGCAGCTTTACAGGAGAAAATAAGAAAAACAGAAAAACATAGAAAATGTAAAACACAGCAGAGTGCATGGTGTTTATAGAAGAACCAAGATCATTCTAGTAATCATTTCTAATAAATGCAGTCTCCCGGTGAGCAAGCCAACACTGTCCTGTGGCGAGGAACCCACACTCCAATGATAAATAAATGAAGGAGTTAACCGCAAGGTGGAGGTCCACCTAGGGAAGGTCATGGGTTACCAAGGTGGGAACCAATCATGAGGATACATCAGATGGAACCACCCTGCTGGGGGTTTACAACGTCCGGTAGCACTAGGTCCTATTACAGCTATGTTGTGGATAACTCAGTTGGTACCCAGCCTAAGGGGCAGGGCTGCTCTGCCCAGCCCGCCCGCAGGAGGTGCTTGCTTAGTGATGGATGGAGTGCCTGTTCTTCACCCAGTGGGAGAAGAAGGGAGGCTAGTTTAGTACGCTGACCCCCCTAGAAGAAAAGGGGGAAGGTACTGTCATAGGTGTACACCCTACCGGCCGCCGGTCTTGTCTGATGGAGGCGAACAGGTCTACCTGAGCCCGCCCGAACTGTACCCAATGAGCTGGACTGCACGGGGGTGGAGTCGCCACTCTCCGCGAGGCGTCAACTGACGAGAGAGCGCATAGGCTGTCTGGTTCAGGTCGCCTGGGATATGTGTGGCTCGCAGGGATCTGCTCACCTGCGGACTCCACAGGAGGAGGCGTCGGGCGAGTCGTGTTAGCTGCCGTGAGCGAACGCCACCTTGGCGGTTTATATACGCTATGGCATTTGTGCTATCCGACCGGACGAGCACGTGCTTGTCCTGCACGAGAGGTTGTAGCCCCTTCAGTGCAAGTAGCACATCCAACAACTCTAGGCAGTTGATATGCCTGCACAGGCGGGGGCCCGTCCATCGCCCCGACACTGCGTGCCTGTTGCACACGGCACCCCAACCCTGCAGGGAGGCATCTGTTGTCACCCCGACGTGCCTCATGACCTGCCCGAGAGGGACCCCCATCCGTAGAAAGGTCATTGAAGACCAAGGGGTTAGGGTGCATCGGCAGAGAGACGTAATCACCATCCGCCTGCTGCCGGTGTGCCACGCTCTCCAGGGAACTCGACTCTGTAGCCAGTGTTGGAGCGGTCTCATGTGCATCAATCCGAGGGGTATCACCACCGCCGAGGATGCCATGTGCCCAGGAGTCTCTGAATTTGTTTCAGGGGGACCGCTGACTGCTTGAAATATTCCAGGCAGTTCAACACTGACTGAGCGCTTAATGTATTCAGTCGCGCTGTAATGGAGACAGAGTTGAGTTCCATACCAAGAGAGAGGATGCTCTGCACAGGGGAGAGCTTGCTCTTTTCTCGGTTGACCTGTGGTCCCAATCGATCTAGGTGCCGAAGCACTAGGTTCCTGTGTGTATAACAGATCTCGTGAGTGTGTCAAATGAGCCAGTCTTCTAGAAGGGAGTGAGGGCGGCTTCCACGATCTTTGTGAAGACTCATAGGGACAGGGACAGACCGAAAGGGAGGACTCTGTACTAATATGCCCGACCCTCGAAAGCGAACTGTAGGAACGGGCGATGACGAGGGAGAATCGAGACATGAAAGTAAGTGTCCTTCAGGTCGATTGCCATGAACCAATCTTGACATCTGGTAGATTCCAGGATGCGCTTCTGCGTGAGCATCCTGAACGTCAGCTTGAGTAGGTGCCTGTTCAGGGTACGCAGATATAGATAGCAACCCCCCCTTTTTGGGGACGATGAAGTACGGGCTGTAAAGTCTGTTGAACATCTCGGCTAGAGGGACGAGCACGATCACTTCCTCTCCAAAGGGGTGGCGACCTCGACCTCGGGAGCATCCTTGCCTCTGACTGAGGTTTTAGAGGATGCCCCGAAACTTGGGCGGGCGTCTGGGGAGTTGGACCGCGTAGCCGAGACGGATCGTATCCCGTAGTCACTGTGACGATTTGGGAAGCCTTGTCAGGCTCCCAGGGACCGATTCAGGGAGGCTAGGGGTATGTTCTGCTTTATTGACCTCCCGGGTGGTGGTTCGATGGCCGGCAGTGCGGATCCCTTGCCGTGGGGGGGCCCCCGGAGAGGAGATTGGCTCTGCTGTTTTACCTGCCTGGCGATGATGTAGCACAACGCACCATCGATTGAGAGTGCTTAGGCTGATGATTATCCTCGACATTGGGTCTCGCCTCAACGTTGAGTTGCCGAACACCGTCGTGTAGAGGGTGAGAGCGGCTGTGATAATACCCAGGCAATGAAGTAGCACAACGCACCGTCGATTGAGAGTGCTTAGGCTGCTGATTATCCTCGACACTGGGTCTCGACGTGACGCAACGTCGAGTTGCCAAACACCGTCGTGTAGAGGGTGAGAGCGGCTGTGATAGACACCCAGAGAGAGAGAAAACTCTTAGAAGTGGGCTGTTGGGACGGGGCAGGAACCGTCCCGGATCGACCAACCAGCGATGGAATGGCTGGGGTCGGGCCCGAAGGTATTCTCGATCTCCCTGGGGTCTTCCCATGAGGGCCGCTTCGGCTTCCGCCGCGGCTGCTGACGGGGTGGTGGTCTCCTCTTCGATGTCTTCTTCCGGGGGGCCGCCTGAGTGGGGGGCGCCGAAACCGGAAGGCGTCGAAGAGGACCAGGGCTGCTGGGAAGCAGACGGTGCATGGGATCTCGACGGCCAGAGGGCGGCCGTATCACGGCGGGGGAGGATATCTTGATATCCTCTGTCTGCTTTTTTACTGTCGGAAACTGCGGCTCAACAGTATCACCAAACAGCCCCTCCTTGCGAGATGGGTGCGTCGAGAAAGCGGACTTTCTCAGCATTACTCATCTGTGCAAGGTTCAGCCAGAGGTGTCTCTCCTGGACCACAAGTGTGGACATTGCCCGACCTAGGGCCTGTGCGGTCACCTTGGTCGCCCGTAGAGCGAGGTCGGTGACGGCGCGGCGTTCCTGCATAAGCGCTGGGTCGGTCTTACCCTCGTGGAGCTCTCTCAACGCCTTGGCCTGATGGACCTGCAGGATGGCCATAGCGTGGAGAGAGGGGACAGCTTGGCCCGCAGCAGAGTAAGCTCCCGACACCTAAGATGCCGAAAAACATACATGCTTTGGATGGGAGTCTAGGTCGAGCTCCTGGGAGACATCGACGTATCCTCTAGCTGCCCCACCATTGAGGGAAGAAAGGGTGATGGAACTAGTTGACGTGCACGCTCCGAAAAGGGGCATTCCAGGTCGTACTAAGTTCCTCATGCACTTCCGGGAAAACACGTCACTGGGGGCGAGTGCGGCTTGGAGCCTCTCTCAAACCCGAGGTACCATGTATCCAGCCGTGAGCGTTGGGAGAGGCAGTGCAGTGCACTGCATTCCAATGCCGGCGGCCCGGGAAAGCATGGCTGACATTTCGACGTCCGCTTCTTCCTGGGCTTGACCCCCCTAGGGAGGGAGCTCCCAGGAATCGTCGGAGTCCGATGCAAGTAAGTCATCCTCCGATGCTGCAACGGACATCTCATCATCACGCACCGTTTCCGAATACGTGGTTGAGGAACAAGACGGTGGGACCGTCTCATGGGGAACGGTCAGATGAGCGAGACGAGGTGCGAATGGTCTGCGAGCCAGTGGCTGACAGATTAGTGCTCACAGTAATCCTCATATCACCCTCGCTGCTCGCTTTAGCGGGCGGCAGGGACGTAGTCCTGCCGTCACGGAACGGGAAGCAGACGAGGTGGTGGCTGAGTCTCTTGTGAACACAGCCACCCGTGACGCAACGTCTGAATCGTCAACCGCCCGCAGTGCGGGCAGGATGTATCCACAACATCTGCCCCAGCTTAATGGAAGCAGACATCGTGTCCGTCCCCCTCCTCGATGAGTGTGTTGCACCCACGAGAACAGCGGAACATGCTGGAGAAATTTGTTCTTTTATAGAAAAAACTCGAACACTTCTGGAACTGCCGAGACGCCCAGGGGAAGTTGCCGCAGGAAGGGACAGTCCGCTGCACCACGTCTTAGAACCGGCAGTCTTGTAGTTGCTATTTGTAGCGAAGTCTGTTGATCATGATCGAAGGCTCCGAAGAACAAAAGGTGAATGAATGAGGCACGCTGTCTCCCTTTTATACCCGGATATCCGGGGGCGGAGTCCGGCATGCAAATTTCATTCGCCAATTTCATTGGCCTTTTCGAAGAAGTCGGAAGCGATTGGTTCTCAGGGACGAATCCCATCTGTCGGCTCGACACAACGTCGAGAGACCGACAGAAAGGGAAATAGTAATGGCATAATATAACGGAGTGCAGCTATAACTTCAAACTGCTGTCATGTGATGTAAGTTTTGCATTAAATACTAAGTATTGTAAATTTAGCATTAATGTGACAAGTAGTCGTCTTTGCTCTTGGTTGGGAATGGAATTGCCTGAGCTGGGATGGTCAGATGGTTATCTTGTTATCCATGTTATGTAAAGGTTAAAACAGCTAGCTCTGAACCCTACAACATGTACTAACAACGTACAAACAGATGCAAATACTGGTAAATATTGTTTCTCTGACCTTTAAACTATGCATCTCATTGGATAGCTGGAAAGGTGATCAATGACATGACTACCGACAAAGGCACTTAATATGGTTTTTACCTTCTTCCCCTCTCCTCTCAGTCCATTCTAATGGAGTCTCCCGGCATGTGAAGAGTAGAGCTGACAGTAATCACATTTGTCTGTGCTGTAAAAGTGCCCGGAGATAAAAGCGTCTGAGGCTTCCCACACTTTGACCAATTACAAAGCAGGAGAGGGAGAGAGGGCAAGACCTGTCCACTTTATCATTATCACAGTGGTCTCGTTGCAGTGATCCAACGTGCATGGAAATAAAGTGGAGATCGCTTGTGTGTTTAGGCACTTCGCTATTCTGAGAGGCTGGAAGCATCAGGCAGGTGCGTTTGATGTTGAAGTGGAGCGGGACGCAGCAGGTAAAGCACTTCCATTAAATAGCGTCTGTCAGCAACCCCGACAAAAGATGTCAAGCAGAGTTCTCTAATGAAAACCCACTGAGCAAAAACTTCATTAAAATGTTAATAACCGTTATGCCGTAACATTGTTTTGCCATCGACAACGGCTCCAAATTTGCGTGATTGACTGAAAATGGGGGTTTTAGACAACGACCAATTCTCCACTTGGGAATTTGTTATGCTAATGACTGCCTTTTCAACAATATTTAAAATCTATTCAACGCAGCAATTTGGTTTACATGCAGAGATGTGACGGTAAACAACAACTAAAATAGCTCAAACCACCTAAATAGCTCTTTTACGCAATTCCTGTTTTGAAAAGAAAGCAAATCCCTGCGGCAATGTCACAACATTTAATTGAAAACATCTCGGAAGAGTGGAAGCCTATGAAGAGGTTTCGAACTTAAACTACAACATGATTGTCACATATGACATTTGGTTTTCCACATAATTCTGCACTAAAATGTTAAAATACATACTGTATAGTAATCCTATAAAAACACATGTCTGGGCTGGAAGTGATATTTTAAGAGAGTCCTTTAATATTGACATAACTCAGACACAAGACATGGATGGATGGATTTGTGATCAATTATTTAGACCGAGTTTGATATGAGAACTGCAGAGAATACTGTGCAATCTATCTTAAGAGCAAAACAGTGAGCTGTGGAAAAACAAACCCACGATCAGAGTAATGTGAGCGGATTAAGAGCGTGCGAGCACAATATATTTGTGCAGTAAGAGCTATTCCGGGCAAGTTCCTAATCCTCTCTTAAATTTCTGTATTTGATACCTGGTGTTCCATTGATCCTAAAACAATACCTTGCCATTTTCATTAATTTCCATGGAAAGTCTACATATTTCTGTTAATCAAAAATTCATTAGAGTCAAAGAGTAAAAAAAGGCCTCCCGAGAAATCCTCTTTCAATTTCCATCCTTTCAACCTTTCCCCGACTCTCCGCCTAACGCCTTACACTCTTTCCTCATAAATATTTAAGCGCGGAACCGGGACACTGGTATTGTGCCACAGGAGGTACAGAAGTGCGGTTCTTCTGCATCGATCAAATAGGTTCAGGCTAAATAATTAAAAGCTCGCACTCCCCGGACAAACGAGCCGGGCGGCTGGCGGCCCCTCTCCGCTCCAGCGTGCTAACAATGGTCAGGGCCCAATTACATCTGCACATGTGCTTTGTGACCTTTTCATGTTTGTAATGGAGCCTCTAATGGTAAAAATAACCCTGAACAAATCCCCAGGCTCAGGCAGCCTAAGGAGACCCAGGGCAGATAAGGAGGGCGGAGTTCTGCGGGTCCCGGAAACGAGGGGAGGCCAATTCTGCGCTCCGTTGGTTCCTGCAGTCGGCGATTTGTTTTGGTACGCACAGAGCGCGCTATAGTCACTGCAGCCAGCATGCTTTTAGTTTTAATCAGAGAGGAGAAAGACTTGCCTGAGTACACTAATGAAATGGGGAGCAGCTGTGCTCAGGAAAGCGCAGTAACCACACATTTAGTTTGGCAGAATGTCTGCCAAAGGCAACTGTATGTTTTCAGATGGGAGAGGAAACGTGAGAGGGCATTACAAGGACGCCTCGGCCCATGTCAGCCTGTTCTAAAACTTACAGGCCTGTAGAGGAGTGGCCAAAAGTAATGTCCTACTTTTGAAATCTTTGCTGTTTATTCATATACTTGATCAAAGATGCATTAGCCTTTTTGAATGCATGTTTCATTGGTGTGTATGAAGCTTGGCAAAAGATTAACACACAACACATGCTTCTTGCTTTTCTATGCAGTTTTTTGTGTATATTCGACATAAAGCCATATTCCCTGATTCTCTGTGCTTTGTCTTTTTGCAAAACTGCGTCCAATAAATACCATAACAATTTGGTGTTTTGTCCATTTTGTGCCATACACTTCATATTTCAAATCATTTTGTTCACTACCCAGATAGCACATGTACGTCTGTAAGATGTCTGCTAAAGTTTGCATTTAAAAGTTATGGTAAAATACACTGGGATTGCAAAATTTGTAACTTAAAAAAAAAGAGGGCAAGATCAGATTCGGAAACCCCATTAGGTTCTGTCCTTTTTCATCTAACATGAAGTCTATAGTAAAATCCTTGCTTAAGTTACATGCACATTTTGCATTGCACCCCTGCAAATACACTATGTCAGGTCTCTAAAACATTTACTTTCTGCCATTCGTTCCTCTATGCCATTCATCCATCGTTTTCCATGAAATGAATGAGTCTAATGTCTTTGATTTCAATGTTTCATCAGCCTCAATGTCATTGAAAGGAAAGTCTGATAATTCGGTGACTTTACAAGGCAGGATTTCACGAATCCGTTTGCGATCCATTCATTGCAGGAAGTTATTTCACCAAATCATCAAAGTAGCTGGAACCCGCGACACAATCAGCATGTGGTCCAACCTACAGCTCAAGTCATGCTGTTGATAAAATATTTCTGCCATGTATTTTACAGATTCTTTGTCCCTACACTCATTCTAAATGTGGCTTTATAAATGCACCTTTTCTGAGGTTAATGAGCGGTATGTGTTTTCCTCACACTTATAAAACCACCTACACACCTACTTGACTAGGATTAAGAGTTCACCTAAAGATATTACCAACACTTTATAAATGGTTATAAAATGGTTAGTTCCAGTCCTCGTACAACAAATCAAGACATCAAATCAATCGAGATGTTTGAACACAGTTTGGGATGTTGGTGGAATTTTGTCGTGGGACATTTGTGAACTGAGGACACTGCTTTTTAATTGAAGCACTGTGTCTGAATCATTAGGTCGGTGGATTGAAGAACAGTGAATTCATAAGCTCCTAACCCAAAGAAAAATGTATTTCTCAAAGACTGCTCATTTATAACTCATGAGACCTAACTATTGTTTGATTTCTGCATCAAATTTGTCTCAAAAATAATCTAAAAATGTTTTGGGAAACGGAGCAGTTCATTTTGCTCCACTGGAACATTCAGAGAAGCTTGAGACTCACAGCACAAGTCTCCATTTGCTCTCCAGTTATTCTCACAGTTCTCTGGGATCTCAATTGTACATTTTCTTTCTCAGTAGACCAACCAAACCCATTCTACATTCCAGGCCCAATCTGCATGTAAAGAATAAGAGAAGGTCAGTGCCTCTCTCTCCAGACACAGTTTTGTCAGGAGACCGCCATGAGCACATGCAGATATTCACACCGGCCAGACTTCTCCGATTAAACAGGTCAGACTTGTTCTGCTGCAGAGGGAGAAAGTGAATTAGAGCTGCAGGAGGAGTGCTCTCAGCCAGGGCTGATATTGATGGAGTCCCTCAGTAAAAGCCACTGGCGAGCGTCCAGCTCTCCTTGCGCTCGGCAACAGATGATTGACTGGACGTGATCCAGCCCTGGCACTTGACACAAAGCCCGGCCGATCCGCGGCCCGGACTGTGGCACTTTTCACTCCAATTAGGTCTTTAATCGAATGAGGACTATAGATTGTTCACAGGGATGTCAGGAATATTGTGCGCTATTAGGAAATAAAAGCGGGTTTGTCGGCGAGTGCAGCTGAAGGGAATATTTATATGTGTGGGAAGAATCGCACTATAGAGACAAAAGTAAAATATCACATTTATGCCTACAGGTCCCGATTAATTTTTTTAATAAAAAGCTGGGTTGCATTCTAATCACACAAGAAGATTAGTGCATATAAAAAATGTATATATTTTCAAGACCCCTGTGGTGAAAATCAATGCTGTTTTAATATCTATGTGGCATTTTTAATAAGGTTTTATAAAAACCTAAATCTACACTCAAAACCATTGCAGAGTATTTTCTCCTTAAAACTGCAATTAACCAAAGACAGTCTCAAAAAATCAGTCCAAGGGGCGATTCACATTTCGCGTCTTTTGCGCGCGCAAGGTCGTTATTTTAAATGTAGACACGCTGCAGGCACGCGCAAATAGGGGGCGCTGCGGCACATTTTTGTAAGCGTGTCGGTGACGCATAGAGATATTTCAACTTCACAGAGTGCCGCGCGTGCACCACGGGTCATGTGACAAGAGAAAGCGCTGCGGCTCGCATTTTCCGCACGGTTTTACATGCGAAATGTGAATCGCTCCTAAAATCGCCCCATCTGTGATTTCTTTGTCACAAGAAATGTTGATGTTCAGAGATGAGCTTTAAAAGAATTAAACTATTTAACTCACCCTCACTTTGTTCCAAACCTGTATCATTTTGTTGTTCTGCTAAACACAAAGAAAGATATTTGGAAGAATGTTTGTAATTGAACAGTTCTAAGGCGCCATTGACAACCATATCAGGCCAAAAAGCTACCATGCTAGTCAATGGTGACCCAGACCTGTTTGGTTTCCCACATTCTTCAAAATATCATCTTTTGTGTTCAGCAGAACAAAGCAATGTATACAGGTTTGGAACAACGTGAGGGTGAGTAAATAATGACAGAATTTTCTTTTTTGGGTGAGATATTCCTTAAAGTTATCAACTACAAGGGACTTTAAAACAGTGTTCACTAAATGTATTTTACAGAAAGTAAAATCAACAAAGTACAAATAAAAATAAGTTCATTTTCTATTAAATAGAAATAAAAATAATTATAGGTAAGGAAAGATAATTAAATTGCTTGAGGAATAGCCCTAGTGAGCTAATAGCATTTCAAAAGTGCTAATTGAGTCAACTACTGGTTTGGAACCACGGTGAATAAAGACAAAGACAAGCACACACTAAAGACTAAACATGCCCTGTGATGTTTTAAACCAGCAACTCCTTCTTTTTTTGTGCATGTCAGTGCTAAAGATGACCGCAACCCTTCATCTGTATTGTCTGTTGACATGTGAAGAGCAACTTGTGTTACACGAATGTGAGAATTGAATTACCATCACGTTGCTACAGCCGAAAAAGAAGACTGTCCTGTAATTGACGTATCAAGCCTATAATTAGTTGTTAAGTGAGCATCAACATGACAGAACACACTAATTGAGTCTCTACAGTACATGAGTGTAACAACCTTCTGTCTTGAAGTGTGTGCCTGACTTAACCTCCCATTTACCATGTTTAGGTTCAACTAGAATTTTTAAGTTAATCTAGGTGTATTTAGCAATCAAACGGCTACAGTGTAAGACATGTAGGGACAACACCATAAATACATATAAAATTGAATAAGAGGATCTTTAATTCAATTCTGTAAGTACAGTCAATACAGTAAATTCGTTAAGTACTGGGGAAAACGGCCCTAAAATGCCCATGCATCATATAAGCCCACTTTCCCTTCATTTCTGAAATATAAAGTAATAAAAGAAAATGCTCATTTGTCACCATTATTATACTTTTTATTACGTCATCACATGATATAAGCAGTAGTTTCTTATAGATTTAATGTCAGTATCTGTCTGTAATTATAATCCATAAATGTAACTTTGTGACACATGGGCTAATAAAGAACACTTCAGAAAAGTATGTTTGCTCAGAGCTTAAAAGCATATAAATTATTTTATTTATTCAACCACCAATAATACATTTGCAGTGAGGTTTGTGGAAGTCCCTAATGCTTTCTGAGAGAGAGAGCGACAGAGAGCGAGACAGAGACAGAGACAGAGAGAGAGAGAGAGAGAGAGAGAGATCAAAGACTTTTTATAAGGCAAGAAGTAAGAACAGGTTAGAGGGTTCATGATAAGATTAAAGAAACTGCCAGATAAAAAGTTCAATCAGATCAGTTAGTTTGTTAATCTCATAGACGCTGAAAATGTCAATTATTGTAAAATTACTGTATGTTTATCCAGTTTGATAAGTTATTTATTGAAAAATGTTGCATTACCTAACATGAACTAACAATGTATATTATGAAAGTACACTGACATTGACAACTAACATTAACAAAGATAATAAATGCCGCAATATACAATATGAAGAGTTTGTTTGCAAAAACAGATAATGCAAATGAAAGCTTGATATATTGTTCATTGATAGTTCATGTTAGCTAATGCATTTACTAACATTAACAAACAAAACCTCATGGTAAAGTGTACCTCAATTTATTTTTTAATTAAGCCCACTCTGGAGTTTTCACTTTGCTATGTTCAAATAATTGTATTCTGTTTGATATACATCCTAATTTTAACACCCGCCCTATCGGAGTCAGCTCTGTAAAAACATTAATGGGGTCACCTCCCCCAGACAAAGTTTGCAAGACTGTTGCCTTTTACATGTTAGCACATTTCATCATCTGTCTTCTCATTACAGTCTGTGGAATCCCTCTTTTTCTGCCAAACCATAAGAATGACTCACGGCACAACGACACACAAACAGCCCTCTCATCAAACAGCTCATCAATATACCACATAATCTGTAAAGAAAATCAAAGGAAAGTGCATCCTTGAGCTACAATGTGCGTATGAAATATTTGATGAATCTGACAACAGTTTCCATACAGGATTTCAGCATTCAAATCTCATTCGTAGCCTTTTCCATCAGGTTATTTGTAGGTGTTCCGTGTCGGCTTGAAGACATCCCATTACCATAGCAACAGGTGTTTAACCAGTGTGGGGTCTTGCTGCCTGTATTCACTCTTCTGATCCAGTTCAAAAATCTGAAGCTACAAAGGCCGCTTTGACATGTAGTGATGCAGAAAAATGACAATCACAATGCTGTTGTGTAGCGACAATGAGACAGACCAACTATTTCAGACAAAAAAACATTGTTTCTACACATTCTACACGAGGTAAAAATTTGAATATTCTGGCTGTTAGTTGTACATCAGGATGGGGCTGTAATGGACACCTATATACATCCATTATAAAGGGTTGCCTTTAGGGCTGGGTATGGATTCAGATGCTCCGATTCTATTTCAATTCTCAAGCTCTCGATTCGATTCTCGATTCAGTTCGATGCATGCATACAGATAAAAATCATATAGATATTTCTTAAAAAAGAACTGTAAACATCAGATTACAATGGTGAATTAATAAAAATAAATGAAAAACCACAAATGTGCAGTGTTTCCGCCAGGAATTTGTGTAACTGTGGAGTTTGGTGATGTCACATGCTAATTAACATAGCCTATTTGTGACGTCATCGTCATTCATAGTCTTTGAGTTGCAATTTCAGACTCGTTTCGCTTCTACCCTCTGAACATTCTGCATTTTAAAACAGCTTGTCGCCCAAAAATTCAATTTTATTTATGTTTCACAAAATTTATTTATATAATTCAATTGTATTTATGTTTCACAATGTGCATTGTTCCAAAGCAGCTTTACAGGAGAAAATAAGAAAAACTGAAAAACACAAAAAAGGTCAAACACAGCACAGTGCATGGTGTTTATAGAACAAGCAAGATTATTCTAGTAAATAATATCTAATAAATGCAGTCTCCCGGTGGTTTCTTTAGCATATTTTGCATTAAGTGAATGCTTGGCTGAAAAGATGTGTCTTTAAGCTAGATTTAAATAGGGAGAGTGTGTCTGACCCTCGAATAGTATCGGGGAGGCTATTCCAGAGTTTAGGTGCTACGTATGAGAAAGCTCTTCCCCCTTTGGTGTATTTAGTTATTCTAGGTGTTATCAAAAGAGTTTTGAGATCTTAGAGAGCGTGATGGGTTGTAGTGTGGTAGAAGCTTTGTTATGTAGGTAGGGGCTAAACCGTTTAGGGCTTTATAAGTGATTAAAAGAACTTTAAAGTCAATACCATACTTAATGGGTAACCAGTGAAGGGTTGATAACGTTGGGGTTATGTGATGGTATTTTCTGGACCTGGTTAGAACTCTGGCAGCTGCATTCTGAACTAACTGTAGTTATTTATTGATGATGCAGGACAACCACTAAGCAGTGCATTACAGTAGTCAAGTCTTCAGGTCACAAATGCATGAATAAATTTCTCTGCGTCAGCAACACATAGAATATTTCGTAATTTGGCAACATTTCTAAGGTGGAAGAAGGCTGTTTTTGTGACATTTGAGATGTGATTTCTAAATGACAGGTTGCTGTCTAATATAACGCCTAGGTCTTTAACTGTATTTGTTGGAGTAACTGTGCAGCCTTCAATTTGCAGGTTATAATCCGAAATATTCTGCTCACGTGTCTTTACACACAAACACAAAAAAAAGCCGTTCTCATTTACATATTTTCTGTTTCTGTTGTCAGTCTGATTCTGTTTCTGTCATCATCTGACAAAATCACCACACACACGTGAAAGAGCAGTGCTATTGGCTACAACAGCGCGTAGCCTCTATCTATGTAATCATGCGCTAATTTACAGACGAACTGTGTTCATGTATATCCAAACAGTCCACATAACAGTGACAGGTGTTTGGAACGCCGTTTTGTAGGGGTGTGATGAGACACTTATCCCACGAGACGAGACACAAGCCTGGGTTCACAAGAACGAGACAAGATTTTTAGACTTTTTTTATAGAAATCCTCAATGATGAAATATATAGGAAAAAAATGCAAAAACACAAAATGCAAAAAATGTAGTCATTATAAAATCAACTTGTAATTAATGAAACAAATTAAACTTCTATTTTAATGAATTATATTATGCCGTAATAATATGTAAATACTGCTAAATGTTTTGTTACAACTCAAATGACAGGCAGTAATTTCACGAAAAATATGCTTTGTTTTCTTAAAAGGCGCAGATTTTAGTAAAGAGCTGTGGCTGTTTTCTCTATATGCTTTTGCATAGTGCTCGACTGCTCGTGTTAGCAGAGGTGGCGATCATATCACACTGTCAATCCTCCTTCCTCCACTGACTGAACCCTCAAAGCCATTGGAGAAACAGTTAAAACTACATAAACACATCATGTTTTATGCTTACAATTCACATAAGTAAGAGACAGATTATCTGTTTTTGAAGAGGTTTGCCTGTGAATGTATTTAAAATAACGTAATGTGAACTTGCAATTGCTATACTTGTGGTACAGTCAGCTGATCAGCCGCGCGCTGTGCGCTCCCAAAGCGCTGCTGGCAGTGTGAACCGCTGTTAACATTCGTGCTTATATGCATGAGGCGCGTGCGAACGTTGAAACCCGTCCATCTAGCACAGGAAAGTAGCACTGCGGAATGGAAAATCCCGTTGTCGAATGGCCGGGCCGGTCTCTGTAGCTCACAGTACGCACATACATTGTGCAGTTATTAGCTTCACACCACAGAGCATCACAGGTCACATCACAACAAAATGTGCACTCCACTCACACAAATGCTCCCAAATATATTTTGAGCTCACACAGGTTCAATTTAGGGAGCAAATGCGATTAAAATGCTCGCAATTTTTCGAGCCCAACACCCCATCATGCCAATAGGGAGCCAAAGAGACGACGTGTTTTTGTATGCCAACCCGGAAGTTAGCGGCGCACGGGTTCCCTCAATCGAAAGCCTTTGCATTTTTCCCATAGACTTTTGGAAAATCGCAAAAATAAGCTCTGTGTTTAACAAAGGGTTATGACACTTACACGTTTTGTCTATCAATATAATCTTTACAAGTTGACACCACATTTGTTACTTTTGAAGCAGAAATGCAATCGGCAGAAGTAAAAAGCTAAGACAATGCTATCAACAGACTACACTTAAGGTCGCTCTAAATCAACGTCACCACTGCCACGCCTCTAACAACTCTTTCAAACTTTATAAAAAATGTGTTCCCTGGTGAGTAATTACTCCGTGAATGAATCAACATCTACATTTTAAAAAATTTGTGCCCATGTTGCATTATGTGTGAGCTTTATATGCACAATGACGTCTAACGTCCCCGCCAAAGGAAGTAGTCACTTTTAGCAACTTGTTAGCAACCGCCGTTTTTAAGACACAATAAGGCTTTCAAAAAATCACAAGCAGGTTATAATTGGTGTGTTTCATATCATAGAATAAAACGTGAAAATATTTAGAGGTTTTGTTTACCACAGACCTTATTTCGGGCGAGTTACCAAAAACCCATTCAACAAACCCATATACATTGGAGCGATGGAACCGGAAGTCCAAAAATGTTAACTCGCTTCCGGGTTTTGCATACAAAAATACGTCATCTCTGAGCCTCCCTATTGCGTGAGGATATTGTGTTCTCGCGAGAGATCTTGTGCCGCGAGATCTAGTCACGCCACTGCCTTTTTGTATTATTTTATTCACAAAGCGGCCACTGTATGGTGAATTAAATGTGCTGCTTCTCCCTGTTGCTCACTGCATAGAGTCACGCTGCGAGAGAGACGAGCCCTGTGCCCGGGAAAGCGAGACCTCGCACCCGCGCCTCGCTGGCGACATTTTCCCACTACAGGAAAGCTAAGGTTTATCCAAAAAGGTCATTATGCGCTTTGTCTGAACAAAAGAAGACATGCTTGCATCCGTCATGTTAATTAAGCAATGAATGAACGATAGGATCCCTGTTGTAACATCCCCGTTGTAATAACAAAAGTGACATCTAGTAGAGAAGACTAGTAGTAGCAATAAGATTCACATTAAAGATCAGGTATCACACGCAGTTTCTACCAATCTCATATTAATCTTGAGTACCTATAGAGTAGTATTGCATACGTTGTATCTTCGAAGAGTGTTTAGTTTGATCACATTTATAAAAGATAGATACAGCTGTACGATTATTTCCGGAAAATCACGAGCTGCTGGAGGCTGGCAGTGGGACGGAACTACAGCATGAGCACACAACAGCACGAGCACACAATTATGCACGTACGCGCCAATTGCCAACAAAACACAGACATGTGACTTAGTTTCACTTACCGCGTGCAGTTCATGTCTGGGATCTTTTAGCACTGGGACCGCGCCATCTATCAGTTTCAAATGATCTCCAAATCCAGCGTTATATCCACCGTTTGTATAACATCCATCACTGAAATGCCGTGAATAAACAGACACACCTAAACTTCACTATCGCAAGAGTAACGACCTGCAGCACAGCGAAGCCAAACTTGACGCAGCACAGACAATCTTGATGGTAAGCGGGTCTCGCTCGTCGGTTGGCGCGTGGGTGGGCTCTTTCTTTCGCCTTGCCGAGCTTTTCAGGGAGAATTGCCTAATAAAAGGAATAGGATCCCTGTTATGAAACAGGGATCCAGACTTTTAAAAAAACTTTCTGAAACAAGTTGGAGTGCTTGGGGAGTGTATCAGCACAGAAATACTACGTCATACGTCCAACTCGTTTTTAAACAAGTTGACCAGTGGTAAGCATGAGAAGCCAGCACGTTCAACAGTGTAAAGAAGTCAGAATGCATGACATAGCATATTACCTCCACTTTAATGATCTCTTACAGTGTGTTTAATGCTTGCGGAAATATGAAAGAAAAAATATTGATAGAATCAATATTGAATCGACCACATTTTAAAAAACAATTAATCAAAAATTGGAAAAAAAAAAGTGTTAATCAAGTCACACACAAATGTGGACAAAGCAATTGAAAACACCTACTTATTACATAACTGATGTGATTTTTGGAAGCACTATCCTTTTTATGTGGTATTTGCCAATAATCAAAGTGTTTGCCCATCTCTGTCAGTGAGATTTGACCGATTCTCCGTTCCAATGTTTTCCTCAAAAAAGGTTTTGGTTTTTGATCTATGCATCTTTATCTGGGGGTCGGGTCTGGACTGAACAGTAGCCATCCTTGATGGCAAAACAAATGTAGTTTTCCATCCAGCCATTATAATACAATATTCTTTCTCATAATTACATCCAAAAATATTTTACAGTAAATACTGCCAGTTAGCAATTATCTTAATGTGATACACTTCAGTGGCCTTTGTGTTTGTAATTTAGTAGCATTTATTTATAATGACTTCACTGCTAATGAAAACATTTGTATATTAAACATATTTACATAAAAACGCACAACATATTTAGATTCAGATCTTACAAGAGACCTGCGTTGCCAATGGAGTTTTGGAAAACGTCACATTTCACACTTAATCAGAACTCAGCTGAAATAACACATCATTTGCAATAGATTTAATTTATAATTGTCAACTGAAAACTTTTTCTTAACTAATGAACATTTTAATTATATTGTGTTCTAAAAATGTAAAGATAATTTATACTTATGTCACAATGTCATGGAACAATTTTCCTTGACATTTTGATAACTGCATTTTTCAAAAGATCTATGATATATTTATATATTAAAGTAACGAAAATGAATAACTTAATTTTTTTTAGATATCATAAATGCAAAAGTAGCTCACACTGTCTCATTAAAAAGCCTTTTCAAAGGGCCAAAACTTTAATAGAAGCCAAAGTCACGCAAAAGTGGACGAAGCGAACAGCTTGAGGAAAAACAGATTGCAGTAAGTATTTCAAGCCCATTTGGCTTCAACTCAAACTGAGCTTAAAAACGACTGGCCCCAAAATATGCCACCGCAAGTTTCGACCACTCAACAATATGTGCTTTGAAACGCAACAGAAGCCCACATAGAACATTTTAAGCCACATATCCACGGCTTACATATAAAAACAGTCTTGAAAACGTTAATAAGTAAAAAATACTCCAAACATCCAAAATTCATAAATCAATTCATCATGGACCAATTAACAACTTCAAGAGTATAGTATGATGATCATCATATGTTTACATGTGCACATATGAACATGCTTAGGTTGCCAGGAGCACATTACACGTATGCGTCTAAAACGTAGGAGGACTCTTATTATCGGCCACATACAGCTGGGACGTAATTCATTTTATAAGACTCAATTTACAGAGCAATCAGGGATTAATGTTCATACCGGTCTATAAATCAGCGTTGATATCAGGCCCGAGACCCTCTCAGCATGCTAATGGCCAGTATGTGTGAGAGCAGCTGTATTTGAGAGCACTGGGCAACCACACTAGAAGAAAACAAGCCCACGGCAGTAATTGTAAATGCTACGGACCACAAAAAAAAGAAAGGACTGATGGAGAGAGTGTATGGCATGAATACGGTTGTGGGAGGCGAGGACATTTTAAGTGGCAACTGCCATTTCCTGTGACAGACAGAAATCAATCAGACCTCCATCAAGGAGAAATGCATAAAGACATAAAGCAGGTGCTTTCAACTCCCTATAGTTCAGAGAGCTGTGATAGTGTCCACCTGCTAGAGATCAGACTCTTTATGTGTGGGTATAGCTCACTCAAAATGTAGAAATCTGTCATGACTTCCAAACCAGTAATATTATTTTGTCTGTGGAACACAAAGGAAAACCTTTTGACATTTTTGCATGGTAATTTGTACTGTAAATCGGCATATGACGGTATTCATTTTTCATATCACAATAATTGTAAGGGCCTTTTGCTGTATACGGTATTGTCGTGACATTATTTTGCATTTAATGGTCATACTCGCTGTCATCAATAGCAACACTTTCATATGCATAGATTTATACATTCTTCTCATCGTGGGTTTATTTTTTGTTTGAGCATTCTGAATCTTGATTTAATAATAGAAAGTACGGTATTTTTAACAATATTATGGTAACAATATTGTGGAAATCAATCACGATACACGATTAAAGTATTATTGAATACAGGCACAAATCTCCTTGTAAGTATAAAGTAACCATCACACAATAGCTTTGCCTAAAATTTTAACTGTTTTTTACATATTGTCTTGCTCCCCAACCTGATCTCACAGGAATTCATAACTTTTTTACGAGGTGGCTAATTCGTATAAATTCAAATGATGTGAATCGTACAAAATCGTACTGTACGATTATTAGAAAAGGCAACTCTGAAGCCCCTCCCCTAACCCCACCCATAAACCTAACATCACTGGCGCGAAAGCAAATCGTATAAAATTGTACCAATTCATACGAATTATCTACCTCGTGAAATGGTTACAAATTACAAAAAAAAACAAAGTCATGTGGATGACAGCCATATCTCTTTTTGTATTCCAATAAAATTAATTTGGCTATATAAAACTTTGAAAATGTAGCATACACAATACCATATTATAATACACAGTTTAGACTGTTATGAACTATCTTGGTGTGGAAACATGTCTATTAAAATTCCCCTTTTGTGTTCCACAGGGAAAAAACAACAGCATACGGTTTGGAATGATAAGAGGGTGAATAAATTCTGCCAAAATTTAGATTTTTATGGTAAACTATTAATTTAACGCACACATGTATCCCCAGCTATAAAAGGGCGCCTCCAGCAGTCTGACAAACATACATCATATCTTCTAATTCACAGTATCTTGAAAGTAGGCCAACGTCCTCCGGCTCAGTGCAGGTGGAATCCATCTCAGATTTATCCACTTACAAGCAATTACTGAAATACTTACACTGGCCAACTTCATTCATTTAAATGTCATGATTACATTTGTCTTTGAGGTAAAGTGTGGAGGGAGACTACTAAAATGAGCGAGAGTGAGAAACAGATAAGAACGAACAGAAAGATCGGCCACCGTGCCATTATGTGGAAGATTGCCCTGGAGACCAGCGAGATCTACTAATCCAACTGAAGTGATCAGATTCTACTCAAGTAATGAAGCAGTCAGCCATTTTAATGCCTTGGAAATTACAGAAGAGAAAATGGCCATTTAAATGCAGTACTTGACCGGGCTGAAAAATTACTTTCTCTCTCCATTACCCAGACTGGCTCTCACATTAAGCAAAAGGTACGGGTTCGGTGTTAATATCAATCACACTTGCTACGTTCACGGTGAACCTCAGCTACAGTCATTGTAGTCTGAAAGACTGAAAAACCTGTTTCAAATTACATCCATATGATGCATATTACATTCATCCATACATCGACGATAATCGTGATAAAAAACATGATTATTAATATGTTGTTAATATGACACATACTACATTATTGTAAATTATTCTAAGCCCTACTACACTCATATTTTGAAAAAAAATATATATATATAGAGAGAGAGAGAGAGAGAGAGAGAGAGAGAGAGAGAGAGACGAATTTGACTGATTAAGAAATTCAAAAGATATCGCAATAAAATCATTAGCGCAAATTCTTTGGCCACGATAATCCAACACAATCTCGTAGCAATTCTTAACTATTTTACGAGGTGGCTAATTCGTATACATTTGTACAATCCGATACGCACATTAGCAGCAGACCTTCAGTATGGCTTTTTCCTAATATTTGTATGTTTTCTTTCATTCACAACTAAAAATTCACATGAATTAGCCACCTTGTAAAATAGTTACTAATTCCCATGACATCAGGCGGAATAGTATGCAATATTGTGGCAGTCCTAGCATGAATGTGTAAATGGTGCAGTGAGGCCTCAGGCCTCTGACATGTTGAGCAAGAGTTCAGAACCATGGCACGATGATGCATGTGAACGTGCAAAATTTTCAGCTTCTCTTTTTTCACAACCATGACAGTTACTGTATATCATATGACAGTGCACTAATCCCCAAACCATTCCTATTTCAACCGATGCCGATATTCCCAATACAGACCACACAGATCTTCACCACTTACAAAACAACAGCGCCGAGAGTCAGATCTAAAGATTGGATTTGAAATACAAATCGGCTTTATGTGCGGTGTGAACGGTGGAGTGGTCTCTTTTCCCCGAAGTGTCTGAGGAAGAATATCTTTTATCAAAATATTAATCTGTGAGGTCCAATCCAGGAGATTACAGGAGGGTTTAAATTGGAACGTCTTAATCCTGTTGACCTCTTTATAGTCTATAGATAGAAATACGATGATTTCCAGATTCCAAGCGGAGTAGCATGAGCTCGCCCAGCACGCCATAATGCACACAAAGATCTATTGTGGATCCATTTAAGCAAAAGACATCTGTGTTATGAACCTATTATAGTGTGCGACATTAACCTCACGCTGTTAAATGAAAGATCTTTTACACTCATAAACACTTGCAGAAACACTTGCTGGGCATTTAAAATACCACAGGGTATACGTGAAATGTTTCATGGTGGGGGTAGGCAGCATGCTAGTTACACCAAAAAAGACATTAAAAGCTCTGTTATAGACTGCTTTTCCAACATCGTCTCTGTCTGCACAATCTCATGACCTGGAGATGAGATCGGGCGAGTGATCGCCGCGTGACAGCGTGACCTGCAGGGAGACGTAATGAATGTTTTAGATTCATCAGCCTCGTTAACATCTCATATGCGAATTGGTGAAGCATCCATCTTCATGTCTTCATTCGCAGCTTCAAATCCGCATCGGGACCCTTTAATGACTGGGGTAATCTAAAAACTCAATTTAAACTTAATGCTAGTAATCTAATTGTTAAGCCTGAAGGGCTCATTAGATGTCCACAGCTATATCTCTATTAAAAAAACAAACAGCTCTTTGAATCAGTTCAGTGGGCCGAAGTCTATCAAAGGCCACATACGAAACGCGCTCTGCGGATGCTAAGTGGCTTGACGGAGCAGTACAGGTCTTACTTGCCATACGGAGTTTCGGCTTGGACAGTTCTGCAGTTGGAGGGTTTTGTAAAGCGTGATCTGATCGCCCTCTGGCACGCGTCTTTTCGGCCCGTCTGTTTTACAATAACTCACCACTTTAGTGGCAGCGTGATGCCAAGAGATCCAGACCCGGTCCTGCCGCCACCAGCTGGCCCTACGACCTGCAATTTCGCATTGTGGAAATGGGATTTCAATTAAAAACGCTATTCTAACAAGGTTTTTTCCCCAGTGAAATGTTGAAACTTTTTTAAAGCGTTTGCTGAAATGTGGAACATCAAGCGAAGTGTGTAAAGCTTTTCTTGTTCTTTATGTACCACTACTAATTTAAAAGTAAATAAATAAATAACAGGAATAAAACACAACGCACCATTAGTGGCTGATGAAGCGAACCGTGCCGCGTTGCTCTCAGGAAAACACGTCAAGGCCAATCCAAACAAACACACAACCTTATTTGTTATTTATTGCTTGTTGAACACATGCTATCCTGCCTTTAAATGTCTTGAGTGCGAATGTTTGCGTACGTGTAAATGTGTACCAGCCTATTTTTGTAAACCCATCCACTTTCCATTTGATAGTTTGCCGGATGATAGAACATTTGCTCGCTTAGGAATCCATAAAGCCTCTCTAACATGCCAGAGCTTCGGCTGAACAGCCTGTCCACAATCCTGCAGAATAAATACAAGCAAAACGTTTAAATACGCACAAGCATACATGAGCGACTCCTGGCCAGTGGCTTTGAAGCAAGGTATTGACTCTGGAGACGACGTCCACTAAAGTCAGGAGCACTGCAG
Source organism: Triplophysa rosa (assembly GCF_024868665.1). Taxonomy (NCBI): domain Eukaryota; kingdom Metazoa; phylum Chordata; class Actinopteri; order Cypriniformes; family Nemacheilidae; genus Triplophysa; species Triplophysa rosa. The sequence goes on from NC_079908.1 coordinate 9,320,740, forward strand.
TTCTCCCAGACCAGTGATGGCTAAACAACCACATGTTGGTGACAAAGATTTCTTTGACATGGAAAGCACAGAAAAACACATTTGGTGTTGTCTAAATCTCATACAGAAGTTGTGAAGGAAAAAAGTAAGGAGAGATGATGAATAAAGAAAAGAGGAAAGAGAGTAATAATACCTGGAGAGAGCTTTCATTTAGCATTTCCAGTTATCTTTGGGCAGTATAGAGACATCGCGCAACGCATCATAATTTGAAAACCACACTCTCCGGGGGGGAAATAATCCAACCTTCTCTGTTGACTTTCTATTGGGGAAGCTGCCTCATTGTCATTTCTGACTTATAACAAAAAACAGAAAACTGCTATGTGACAAGGTGTACAGTAAACAAGCTAAAAACCCAGAACTACATTTTCATAAGATGTCAACCCAAAAACGAGCGTTTGACTTAACAGTGACAAAATGTTTACTGCACACGTATCGTTCGGCATACTGAGTGAGTCAGGATCCCGCGATTTACCCATTCTTCCTGCTGAAGCTTCACATCTTAATGCCTGTATCCACGTTTGTCTCCTTAAAGTCTGGCTTTTACGGTTCGGTATCTTATAAAAACGTAGTTCTTTTTAGCTTGTTTACTGTACACCTTGTCACACAGAAGCTTTCAGACATTGTTCTGTTTTTTGTTACAAGTCAGAAATGACAAGCAGCTTCCGCAATAGAAAGTCAGTGGAGAAGGCTGGACTGTTTTCTGTCTCTATGCAACCTGCCTGCTGCCATCTTATATTTTTCAGGCAATCACCTGAGTCGTAAATGTCATGTGACTAATGGCTCTTAATCAGCAGAAACACAATCCAAGGCCTTTTACTAGCAGCAATGGGCTCTATGCATGCATGACTTCGTGAAAATAGTTAAATTTAGCAGATGCTGTACACTGCGGCACACCGCAGTCAGTGGTATATAGAAGAAGGGTGTGCCTTCATACTGTAATACGTAAAATATATAGATATATAAAGTTATTTTATGATGCTTTTGGATTGTTTAAAAGCTTGAGAAGGAGGTCACAACACACTTGAAACCTAAAATACCACTTTTTACTATTTCTGTTTCATTTCCTTCTTTTTCCTGGTTTGATCTAAAGATCAAAGAAAGCCAGATAGTTTGAACGACACAAGGATGAGTAACTGACTAATTTAAAGGGATAGTTCACCCAAAAATGAGAATTCTGCCTCAAGTCCCTTCAAACCTGTATAAAATTGTATTGTTACACTGTACACAAAAATATATTTGGAAGAATGTTTTGAATTGAATTGAATTGAATATTGACTACTAATTGTAAACGAAAACAACTATGGTAGTCAATAGTGCCCCAGAACTGTTTGGTTTCCCACATGCTTTAAAATATCTTCTTCTGTGTAATAAATTATACACAGATTATATCAACAGATTTGAAACAACTTCAGAGTGAGTAAATGATAACAGAATTCTCATTTGGGGGGACCTATCCCTCTAAATTCATCCAGAAACGACAGAAAAATGTCTGAGCAATAACATAAGGGCGAGTATATAATGTCAGAATTTACATTTTGAGGTGAACTATCCCTTCAAACCTAAAGAAGTTGGATCACACAGTTATTCAGACAAATCCCTGTAAGTAACTAAACAACCCCATCAGCCCCTTCAACAGGTACCAATAAACCCGGGCTTAGTGTTATTCAGGGGAGAACTGGAGCTCAACAACTGGGCAGCCACAAACAAGACCTCCGCCAATGTCCGTGGAGCTTTGTGAGGGATTAAATAAGAGAGCATTATACAAACGAGATGCTCAGTTCTGTTCAGGGATCAGGTCTGCAGGCCATGCAGATGTGTGCTGTAATGCTCTAATAGCATTGCCAAAGTAGCACAGAAAATGCTGGGCCTCAGCACCTCTGGCCAGGTCTTTATGATGGGTCAGAAAATGACAGCTGTAATGGTGTTATGTCTCTCAGGCTGACGTGTAGCACTGTTTTTCCAGCCAATTATACCTTACGCGTCTTCAGGAAGGAAAATACTGAAATGCTTCCTCTGCATGTTGGCTGTTTGCTGTCAACTTGGTTTAGTTTCTGCATCTCCGTTTTTTCCATTGGGGAAGCACTAAGACCTTTGTGCTCCTGTGGTTCAACGGGAAATCCATTGTGAATTTGACATCATTTTGTTTAAAACACAAACCTGGGTGTTTCTGAATGTTGGTCAGGGTTGTGGTTTGTGGACACGTTGGACTAACTCACAGAAGTGAAATTGCCTTTTGTGGTATAATGAGTTTCTTGATATTTCTTATCTCCATTGAACTTACAACTAGTATTCTGCTTCTCTTATGCAGTGTCTTCAGCAGACAAACAGAGATTAAAAACGTGGCAACAAGAGGAAGTAGAGTGAAATGTGGATTCATAGCAAGCACTCAAAGCAAGTATGAACAGCCTTTAGTTACAGGAACTGTCCCAACTGGTGACACAAGAATGCAATAGTACCTCATTATTAACCAAACGCACACACACACACACACGTGGTGTCATGGTGTAGCTACAAAATTTAATGTAAATCACGGGCACTTCAAGAGTTCATTATCAAGCTACTTCCAAAACAAATCCATTAGCCGCACAAAATCAAGCTGTCAGACTTTATGTATATTTCTAGTGAGATTGTAATACGAGCGAGACTGATTTGAAATGCAACAGTTTGACTTTAATGAAAAATATTTGAGTAGTGAGCGAATGCCTTGAATATTAAGGCGTTTTCGGTGAGATTAATGCATAATGAACAGAGAAGTGACTGATGGTGATTTATGCGTCTTCCCTTTCTAACGACGGACTATAATTTTCACACCGTTAAACCGTGAGGCAACAGACGATGACTGACAACCTGCTACATCAGGCTTTCATGTAAGCACCTTAACCCATTTCCACCCCCACCAAAGCATATTTGATTCAGAAATCATTCAGAATTATTTAAACAAATACATCTGGATCACAAACATGACAAGGGTATTATCATTCGGAGCGATTTGTGGTCAACTGTTCCTTGCCGGTTTGCTCTTATTGGTAGCTATACAGCGCAATCCAAGACGTGGCCTTCAACGCACATCACGATACTGACAAATGAATGAGCATTGAGCTTCTAATGGTCTAAACACAAAACGTTTAAGAGAGAAAGTAATAAGAATGAAGGCCTGTCATATGGCTCTTGATTCCACACTAATGCACTAGCAATTAAGGCTCGAGTAATTCAGTCATTACAATTTTTCAACAACAACTGCCCACAATTAAGCAGTTTGCCTTCTTGACTGATGCATATCATTTAAAGCTCTTTACATTGAATGCTAAATGTTAATTTGTATAATGCCAAATAAACCCTTCAGTTTAACAGGCCTTACTCAGACTGTCCACACTAATACATTTTCGTTTGAAATCACATCTTTTTCTCACGGTTTTGGCCTTCCGTCCACCCCAAGATGGCATTTTTGTCAACAAAACGCTTTCTAAAGTGGATAAATTTGAATTTTTCGTCATGTTGCGCAGGTGTTCGGCCTGCTCTTTGATAGCGTTAATGTCAGTTTGTAAATAATTAAGATCACATTTCTTCAAAGGAGACCGTGTTTGCTCACAATTTTTACTTGCTTTTGCAACTTGTGTCACCCACAGCAACAACTCCACCTTATTGTCTGTCCATTTAAAATGCGGACAACAGAATGTGGTAGAAAAACGTAATACTTTACTCAATGTTCGTCTTATGAACGTGCTACATGTCTGTCTCAAACTTAACAGCACAGCATGCTGAAAAAGTCATTTTCTTAAAGGAGACGAACAACAATACATCATGTGCCTTTTCTTGACTATGCCGAGACGTTTCAAAGAGGCGGAAAGTAAATAAATCTCGAAGCATCTTACATCACCCTACTGCACATAAGTAACACCATGTCCTAACCAAATGCGATGCGACGCCGCGACATGCGATAAAAGGTTTCTTTTCCATGTTAATCAAACAGAGAACAACTGTTCCGATTAGCTGCGTTTTGTGATTGATTGTCGCGTCCCGCCCCTTTTTCGCATTTGGTATGGACAAACAAATGGCTTATCGCAGGAATCTCATCGCATCGCGTTTGGTAAGGATACGGTGTAAGATGTAAGCATTTTCAGACGGTTCAGGGTAGATGAGAAGCTTTTGGAAAATACTAGAAAATGCTAGTGTGGACAAAGAGCGTTTTGAAACAAAAAAAATATTTTCAAATGTATCTGGATTAGTGTGGGCGTACGTAGCAAGGAGTAAAGCAGACTGTTGCTCAGTTCCGTCAAAACTAACAGATATTAACAAGATGCGGCACTGCCATTATAAAGAATGGGGATGAATGCAACGCTCAATATGGCTGCTCGAATAAAGGTGATTTTATCGCAATTTAAGCTTGGCAAACCAACGTTATGGTACCGTTTATGTCAGGTTTCGTTTTTGATCAAAAATATGCTATTTAATTCTGCTTTTTGCCAGCAATTTTAGAAATATCTGCCTGTTGTCTTGCTATGACATAAATGTCCATCACTGCATATTTTTGCTTTCACCTTTACATTTAAATGTCTCGTGCTATAATTTCTGATGTCATAGTGTTTTCAATACACATTTCAAAGAAAGGTGATCAATGTTAAACACTTTGCAGCGCAGAGCCTAAGATGAGAAAAGATATGAAACTAGGAACTAAGAACAAAAGTCAATCAAACAGCCATGTACCCAAAAAACTGTGCAAGTGCATTAATACAGAGCACTATGAACTGTCACCTAAATCTCTTTTTCATTAGTGAAATATTACAAAGCCTCAGACATTTTCAGCTACTATATATATCTTAAATGGGATTTCAATGATTCCTTTATGACCAAGAGCAAGGAAAGCAGGAAATCGCTGTTCTTTAAAAGAGTTATTTTCAACTTGCAGCCAGCACGAATAATTGATTGTGTGCTTTTATTAACTTAGACAATATTCCATTAGCTCTAAGCCAGAGCTCCATGTCTGTTCCCTGGGATACGTTGATTTAATAGGATCTTTATGAAGTCTTCTGAGAAGGATGAACTAATTGTACAAGTGATAAAACAAGTCTGGCATTATCTTGCAGGTGGCAAAGTGTTCAAGAATAAGAGGGATTCAGGGTTCAAAGGTGAACGGGTTACAGTAAAAGACAGAAGCCTGGTTAGGACACAATGTACTTTTGGGAAAAAAGCAACTGCTAAGTGGCATGTACAAAATATTCATTGGATTTCTACAGTTAGCCTGTTTATGTGTTTATTGTTCTGACACCAAATGGTTTTATCAAATAAATAACTCAGACCTTATTACTGAAGTTGTACTGTGTTGATCTAATCTCAATTACCCTCAAGAAATATGCATAAAAGCAGTGCCCTGTTGCCATGGCAAACGCCTTCCAAACAAGCCGCAATCTGGAAGCAGGCGACGCGTCGTGAAATTCTCTTTTGTCAGAGCATCACGCCGCATTTGATTCGACCCTTATGAAGAGTTCTCCGTCTTGCTCCTTAGAAACAACGAAAATGAAAAAACCAATCAGTGCATCGGCTCAACATTTAAGCTCACTGGCCGTTTCATTTAGTTCAAAGGTTCATTTACTTCAAAGGATTCAATAAGAGAGAGAAATCAAATGAAATTATGCATTAAAAATGAAAACCCGGCTTCACGGTCTGGCATTCAAGGCTATAAGTAAGCCCGACTTAATTCAAAAACCTGTTCCCAGCTCTAATGAGTGCTTAACAAATTAAGCCAAATGGATTTTCTTGATTTACAAGCCAACACAACAGAATCATATCAAATTCTGAAAGGAATTAATGTATAGGGGAGGCCACGGTTAGTTGTCACAAAGGGAATATTTCACAAGGGCTATATTTCAGTAACCGTAACTTTTTTAAATGTCAGATTCCTCTGCAGTTTTCAATCTACCCCTATTGTGACAACATGCCCCGCTTTAGGTAAACAAAAGGTCAAGGTGGGTTTAATGTTGATGGAAATAATGCCAATAATGGCTGAGGCTTTGTAATATTTCACTAATGAAATAGAGATTTAGGTCAGGGGTTCCCAAACTTTTCAGCCCGCAACCCCCAAAATAACAGTGCCAGGGACTCGAGACCCCCACTATCCTCAGAGGTGGGTAAAGGATACAAACATTGCGCGCAACTGCACAATAACACAGTCTAACATAATATGACTTTATAGTTATTTACTAGTCATTTACTACAGATGGTCAAATTTCATCGAACTGATTCGAGTGCTGATGGATGTCCTCTTTATGCAAACGGCAGCCTCTTTTCGTACCTGAGGACGATGGCCTTTCTGACTGCAGCGCTTCTCTACCCTCCTCCGCTGGCCTCCCTGTGTTGTCTTTGGTCGATATTAACCAACATTTAATTTCGACAAATAATCACCTCAGGGGTCACGATCGAGGGGGAGGAAATTCCAAAGGCTGGTGGCTTTTTATTTGCATGGTTTTCTTTTTAACTTAACTAATATTTGTATATTTTGTTACACTTATTGATTAAATAATTTTAAAAAATCCTAATAAAAAATGATTTCTGGAAATCACCCTTGCGACCCCCTGGGGGTCCCGACCCCTACTTTGGGAACCCTTGATTTAAGTGACAGTTCATAGTGCATACTTCACCCAAAAATGAAAATTCTGACATCATTTACTCACCTTCGAGTTGTTCCAAATCTGTAAATCTCTTTGTTCTGTTGTACACAAAATAAGACATTTTGAAGAATGTAAGACAGATAACGGTTCTGGGGCACTTTTGACTACCATTGTATTTTTTCCTACTGTGGTAGTCAATGGGGGGCAAAATCTGTCTGGTTATAAGCATTCTTCCACATATCTTTCTTTGTGTTCATCAGAACAAAGAAATTTATGCTGATTTGGAACTAAATGATGACAGAATTTTCATTTTTGGTTGAAGTATCCCTTTAATGCACTTGCACAGTTTTTTGGCTATTTGATTGACTTTTGTTCTTTGTTCTGAATTGACTCCTCTCTCTCCTCTCCACCTATAGCTGGTGTGTGGTGAGCGCACTGGCGCCGTTGTACTGTGGCTGCCGTCGCATCATCCAGGTGGATGCTGCACACTGGTGGTGGTTGAGGAGAGACCCCCCTCATATGATTGTAAAGCGCTTTTGTGTACAGTCAGCAATACATTCATTCATTCAGTAATGGTGGATTTATTCATTAAATAAATGGATTTTACACATTAAAAAGTCTATCCTAATGATTTTACCACTTGCCCTGTTTTCCTCAGTTTTAGTAAATGGTTAAGCATGACGCTTGCAATGACAGGGTCATGAGTTTGAGTTCCATGAATGTACATATATTCGCATATATTTAATGCGAATTGCATAAATTGGATTCAAGCTATACATTTTTTAGTGGTATGCATGTTTCCTGGGAATCAAACCCATGACTGCTGCATTGCTAGTGAGATGCTTTAACTGTTGAGCTACAGAAAGAAACTCGCTTTAAACAAAACCACCTACTAAATAAATGTTTCTATTCACAGTGACCTCAACAAAACACTGCTGCACTGTGGCGAGCACTGTAGTATTTACAAATTACACAAGAGAGTTACCATGAACAAATAAGTGGATCAGTCAATGAAAGTGTACAGAAATACTAGGCCAGAGGCAGGTAGGCCAGTTATCGCCAGCAAACGGACGGTCGCAAATGTCTCCCGGCGCATGAGAGACACAGCGCTGGATACTTTTTCCACTAGTGTCTGTGTTACTGCTCAGGCATTATGGATATTGCACAAACTCCAGGCTATATCTCTTAATCCTCTAATCTGCAGAGCGCAGGGAATAGCTGGCTACATCTGTAAGACCCTGGAATGCCGGGGCAATACTCTTAACATAAAAATGTCATATTCAGTTCTCTCGGCAGAGATATGTTTACACAAGTCGCCCACACTCGTGCATTGTAATTTGATGTAAGCTGTTCTGTTGATAGGGCGCCGCTGTAAGACGTGGTCGAAAGAGTTTTCCAAGTTGCAGATGACCAGGGAATGAAGTACCCGACTCCATCAATTGTTCAGTTTATGAACTAATGCATCTAACGCTACATCTAAATGAACAGTTGCTATTTGTCCGGACACAAATGTGCAAACACAATGACGGCTGTGTATGACTCATTGTCCACCTGCTTTGCTGCGTTGTGTTGCAATGCAATCAGCTGGTATCATTTTTAAGCGTTTTTCTTCATTGTAAAGGCTTTTCAAAGAAGAATTATTATTAAAGGGATAGTTCACTCAAAAAAGGAACAATTTCTTTCATCATTTATTCACCCTCATGTCATCACAAACCTGTATGACTTTTTTTCATTAAAAAAAAAAATCGGACCACATTGACTTTATTGTATAGGCACCACTGAGACATTTCTCAAAATAGCTTCTAAAGCAGAATGTTAGCAACTAACACCCTCATACCATCTCTATTTACACTAAATAGAACAAAGAGCAGCATCAACACTTTTTAAATGTCTTATCTTGATGAAAAAGTCATACAGGTTTGAAACAACAAAGATGAAGAAACAACATCTTTACTGTATTGTGTGAACTGTCTCTAAACTACAACAGAGAGGAAGAGAGATACAGTAAACAAAGAAATAGCAAGGGCAAAGGTATACTTATATCTGGACACTGGGATGTTTTTAAGATGCCGAGGACAACAGCGAGTTTGTCTCTCACTTCCCTTTAAGAAACAGCACCTTCCCTGGAGAGGCTCTAACATGATAGATGTGTCAAAGGTGATGATAAATGAGCGAGTCACTCAGACACTGTAAAGCCATTACTAAACCTTTTACTGAGGCAGCTGACCACCAGAGCTCTATAGAAAGAAATCAAGCCCACAGCTGAATCTCCTGCTAATGCCACGAAGAAATACATCTATAAAGTGCACTTTACCTGAGACCAAACACTCAGCCAACAGCTTATGTTTTGCTTCGGACATTATGACAGTATCTAAAACATGCAAACCAGCGTCTCGTTACTTCTTAACGTGCATACATTACATTGGCTTGAACTGTATGAAGACAAAACGCAAACGATCTAGAGCTGGTTACAGGTTGATTAATGTCAACTGTTGTAAGAAGTCTGCAAATATACACGACACAACGTGCATATAATGCTAAACGTCTGGATTAATGTTGTTTAAGTAAAGCCTTTATAATGCGTTATTGTGTCAGATTGTGTCAGGTTCATGCACCGCAGCGTCAATGTGTTTGTATGCGACCACCGCAACCGTCCGCTGCAGATGAGATGACAACATACACACACATAACGTTACTGATACCGTGACAGTGTGAAGGAATTTAAAACGACACTCGGAAAAAATGACCTATATCGATAACTTACCTGTTAAGAAGGACGAGTGTTTTTATAAGCACATCTTCTCTTTCTCCCTCTCGCTGAGAAGTTTAGTCCTCGCTCACGTCGGAGTGTTTGCTCGCTCGCGCGCTGTTTCTCCGTTTCAGATCACACACTTCAGTCAATCAGTCTGTTATAAAGCTGAAACCGCACCGACGCTCGTCCAGAGGCTACAACTAAGATAAACGATCAACCATCCGACGTGAATGTCCACGGCGTCTCGCAATGAAAGCGAGTTGTTTGATAGTAGTACATCAAGCACATGTGTAGTGTTGTCATTCGTGGACCTTTAACCGTCGGCGGGGGGCTTGAGATCGCACACGCGCTCGAGCTCAGTGATGGAAAAACAAGGCAGAAATGTTTTCATCTTACAGTATCCGACATTTTAATCTGCTTTTTGCTGTTTTAAGCACTTGCATGTTTAAGGTGACGCGTTAAAAGTGCGGGCTTTTGTTGTATTTGTTGCTCTCTTTGGAAGCGTCTGCTAAATGAATATGTAAATATAGTATAAAACCTTTTGCGAAATTAACCGTGGTTTTACTACACCAACTATAGTTTAACTATCATGGTAATTGTGGTCAAATTGTAGCAACCACAAACTAACCATGGTTTTATTATAAAAGTGAAGTGGGCTAACCATGTATTGTATGTGTGCTCTTTTGTTTTGATATGGAGCCAGCTGAGTCTGAAATAAAGGGAAATTAAGTAAAACAAATTGTGGTTAGTATGGTTTGACTACAAATCCAGCATTACAAATAATCATGGTTCCTTTACTTTTACTGTAATAAAACTAAGGTTGGTTTTCAATATCAAAAAGGCAAAGTGTGTGTGTTTCTCTTTTGCAACATTTTGTCTTTGGCATTAAGCATTCGTGAGACAAATCCACAGAAATCACCTCCTGGCAGATGATTAAAATTCTCTTTCTTTTGTTTATGTAACTGTCTGTCCTGTGTCTGCATAACTGATGAAAATCAGTTGACTGAATCTCCACTCACGAATGTCAAGCTGGATTTTGGGGAGGAGGTAATCACATGTCTATCCAGAATATCTGTCTGCAATATGTTACAAACATGTTTTTCTCCAAAACACGGCTGGAAAAATAGTCTTAGCCGCTTTTGATGATGGCATATCGCGGTCCTGTAAGCAAAGACAAGCCTCCAGTGAAATGCAGCTAATGGAAATGGAGGCCAGAGATCAGAAAGGCAACACAAAACAAATACAGCACTGATCTAACCCGGTTAGTAAGTACGCCAAATCATACCTGGTTCGGACAATTCAGAGAATTTCTAAATACAGCACATACACTATGTACAAATAACTGTCTCCTTTACATGTTAAATACATTTTTATGAAATTTCTCTGCAGCCCAAATATTTTTATGAGATCATCAACAAGTTCACCTTTAAAATACTGTCCATGTGTATGTTCAAGGCCTCATCTCAATAGGCTACAAAGTCCCCAGGGCTTAGAGGGATACTTCACCCAAAAATGAAAATTCTGTCATCATTTACTCACCTTCGAGTTATTCCAAATCTGTATAAATTTATTTGCTCTGATGAACACAGAGAAAGATATTTGGAAGAATGCTTGTAACCAAACAGATCTTGCCCCCCATTGACTATCATAGTAGAAAAAAATACAATGGTATTCAAAAGTGCCCCATAACTGTTTGCTGTCCTACATTCTTCAAAATGTCTTCTTTTGTGTTCAACAGAACAAAAAAAATGATAAAGTAATTTTTCCCTACTATGGGAGTCAATGGGGGGCAAGATCTGTTTGGTTATAAGCATTCTTCCAAATATCTTTCTTTGTGTTCATTAGAACAAAGACATTTATACAGCTTTTGACCAACTCGAAAATGAGTATTTCTTTTCTACTCTTTCTATCCTTAAAAAAAAAAAATCTTAGCTTTGTATACTGTGGTAGGCTATATGAGACCTGTTTTATTGCACTTATGCTTTTTGTTGTCCTTATGTTGTTCCAATTGCTTCTATTGTTTACCTCATTTGTAAGTCGCTTTGGATAAAAGCGTCTGCTAAATGACTTAATTATTGGGTGAAGTTCCCCTTTAACCGTATAGACATCCTGAGGTTTCTACTCCAACTGATCCAAAGGTGGCACTATCCAAAAGTATTTTTAGGAGAATTGTCTTGACAATACGCAGATGGATGCGGTGAGCTCAGGAGGTGGTTGGAACCTGTTGCGAGGTGCTTGGAGCGTTTAGATACAGCATGGGGTTAGGTGGTGTGGGGAGTAAAGCACAGTATGTCATTAATCGCTGTGTTTTTTGCATCCAGCAGAGATGTTCACGTGGATCTACGACACAAAGCCACAACACTGTTTCCAAAGCAACACTACGACAAGCAGATGGAAAACTGTGTTTTCCCATGTGATATTGATTGACTGTCATTATAATACAGCAGCCCCATTATAATACAGTAGGATGTCTGTACGGTACGGTTAAAGGGGAACTTCACCCAATAATTTAGTCATTTAGCAGACGCTTTTATCCAAAGCGACTTACTTTGGCTTGTTGAGAAATAGAAATCCAAGAACAGGGTTGTTTTGGGAAAGAAACAGAACCAGGGTGTTACACTTCTCTAACATGCTTAGAATAAATTAATATTGACCATCAAAAAAGTTCGCTCTCCTATTGCATAGTGATCAGTGAAGCATATACTGTATAAAAAAAACCTGTAATGTTTTATTTGACTAAGTTTTCAGGTATTTTTTAAATATGTAAAAAATGTAAAATTACAGAAACGAAAACATCTTATTTTATTTTACAAAAAAATTATTTTACGTCAGAGCCCAGACTCCAGACATGTATTGCAAATGCGATTCGGGTGACCTGAGTTCGAGTCCCAGCTTCCTGATCCTGCTTCTCTCCTCCTCATCGATTTCTGTCTTTCTATACTGTCCTAAAAAATGGAAAAGCCCCACAAAAAAATTTCTGGCGTCCCAATTTCCAGAATATTACCGTTTTTTACTGGATTTTTTTAAGGTGTATGAGATGTGGTGTAACCCAACATTAAATAGACCTAATCGCTTTCACAGTGGTATTGACAATAGCCATTGTTATTTATTTAGCCTTGCCCTGTGGTCAACAGCCACATTGAGTAGTTCCACTCATTGCATGTCTAATTGAAATAGTGACAATGAGAGCATCAAAAGAGAGCTATTTTTTACTCTTCAATCAGAAAAGGCTTGTGCTGAAAGCAGGGCTGTACGTTAACTTTTTAGCACATAGCACCAGTGCTACAGAGGTTTAAACATTTGTAGCACAGGCCAAACAGTTGTAGCACAAGTATACGTCTGTTATCATCTTTAAAAAAAACAATGCATGTCATCACATAAATAGGCAGGGAACAGGAAAGGACATTGACGTTATACAAATGGATAAATTAGGGCCATTTTATTTTTTGTTTTTCCCAAATTAGTTGTTTCCTTTTTAGTTTTTCGGAGTTCTGTATTTTCAATGCATTACTATACAGTAGTAAATACATTTGTCCATAAAAATACTGTAGTATACTATAGTATTGACTACATTAAACTTCAGTAAAATTCTTGTGTACTATAGTACGTTTGAACCTTACTACAGTAAATATTAAAGTATAGTGTTTCCTACAGTTTATAAATTTACTAAAAGTTAATTATTTTATCATCTGGTTCAAATTAAGCGGGTTGTTGCGAAGATGCTTGAGATTCAGTAGCTTCACTCATACTGTGAAATGCTTGTAAAATAAACTCGTGTTCATGTCCTCGCATAGTAAGAGACAGGCAAATCAACGAGAAAAACGAAAATAAATTGTGGTGCGCAATTAGTTAACCTCACAGACGAAGAAGCACAACGACAAACGCGCTTCACACAAACAAGCGGCTCTGTCTAATGCACTTGTCAAAATGTATTGTATGCGTTCTACACAGACCGATTTTTTCGTAGCATGTGCGACATAGTCACGACTGCATCATCACATCAGCATCTTTACCAACTGTTTGCAATTATATCTCTGCCACCTCAACACTGCAGCATGATTTTGAGTAAAATATTTTACTGTGGTTATGAAACATTAACTTTGCAATGCAAGGAAGACCAAACGAGCTGTAAAAATAGAAAGGGTTAATAGGTTGAAGTGTAAGAGCTTCCACCAGTGGATTGATATTTCTCATTGAGATTCAACTCGGCTGGAAAAGCTGTTTTTGATGTTGGGCTAACCTTTATCTCTTCCACGCTCCTCACGCTTGAGGCCAAATCTGTTGACTGGACAGGTTTCTTCGAGCCAACATTGAAAGTGCTTATTAAAACTTCTTCTCCTGTCTCTCTGTCTGTGAGTTAATGCTGAGACTGAAAGCATTAATTCTTTTGTATAGCGCGCACTTGTAACAGTGAGTAACATTCATTCACGTCAGTTGTGTGTCAGTCGCAATATTTTTAAAGGCAAAAAATGCAAAGCATAGTTAAAAACAGTTGTATTGTGCTATTGTGTATGGTGTCCTTGACTATGCTTGTAAATGTAGCTTTGTGTACTGAGCTCTTAAGGAAAAATGTTAAATGCTTGTGCATTTGGATAAAAGGGTTTGTTAAATGACTAAATGTAAATGTATTAATGCAGGGGTTATGAATTGGTGAAAAAAAAACAGCACATTCATTAAACTAGATCTTGTGATGTTTCAAATTTTATCGAAAGATTTGTTTGTTTTAGTATGTGTTTGTTTGTTTGTTTGTTTGTTTGAAAACTCAGTGGTAGATCCCCTTTATCTTAACTATTGTTACTGTGGTTGCAGATCACATTTTTAAGGAGATGTCAACAGAAGATAGAATGCAAACACTTAAAGTGCCATTTCTCCTTAAAAATGAACCCTTCTTAAGAGACCCCATTAGCAAAATTCAGTTTTCTCTCAGCCAGGAGAAGGGCTTTGAAATGAAGCTTTACAAAAGATCAAAAAGAGAAAGTCAATCAGCATCGTATTTGCGGTAGCTGCTTGTGGCACAGTTGTTATGACAACATCGTTTTAAAAGCACCATAATGATAGATTAGAGAAAACGTGGCTTGGTTTTGTAGAAAGCTTCTGTGATCGACAAGCAGACACAAGCACATCAAAAGCCGTTCTTTGAAGTCATTAGCATTTCACATTAATCTGTGTTTGTGTAATCATGTTCAGCTATCCTTAAAACACCACGTGTGTTCATTAGTTGTGTTCATACGCAGTGTGAAATATAGCCATTATATTAGCAGTTAGGAAGTAGATACGATCATAAATTAAATACTGATAGATCATTATGAGGAAATCCATTGAGGCTGAACAAAGGCTTACCATATTTAGACAAATCTCATCAAATTGAATTTCATATTGCCACATATAATGCCCCATTATCATTCGTATAATTTAAGTTTGTCTATACTTGAGTGTTAAAATGAGGTTTTCAAATTAAAATTTTCATGCAATTGTTTTATGTTCTCCAAAATATCTAAAATGACATTTTTAAAGCTGCATTCTGTAACTTTTTTTATTAATCATTTATCACACAAGTACATATAAACGCACCCTTACTCGCAACAGTAAACTTAAAATAATGACTTCTAAATATAACCTGTCAAAAATAAAATAGGGCACAACGTAATATATTTTGGAGGAATTTTCAGTATTAATTTTTTTACAGCTGTTTCACTTACATGTTTCAAGATTAACAGAAATGTCAGTAAAATCAACACAATCTCACGGCAAAACCCTAACTATTTTACGAAATGGCAAATTTTGGCTAATTCAATTTTTAGTTTGTTTAGTATATTTTAGTTCGATTTGCTTTCGTGCCAGTGCCGTTCGGTTTAGGGGCAGGGTTAGGGGTGGGGTTTCAGTATTGCTTTTTTCTAGTAATCGTGCGTTTCGTACGATTCACAAGCACAAATTCATATGAACAAGCCACCTCGTGAAACAATTACTAATTCTCATGGGATCGGGTTTATAGATACTGTAGGTAAAATTTATAAATAAAATGTTACTAATTTTCTGTCAGGACATTGAAGGGATCCCATTTTGCCCATTTACGAAATCTTACGTTTTTTTACATAAAAAACATACAACATAAATCTGTATTTCACACCGCTGTCTCGAGTCTCAAGCTGCGTGCACACCACCAGCTGTGTCGCTAGTCTCTTGCTACGAGGTCGTTAGAAGGCGTTCCTAGTTTTGGTTGCTCTAGTAACAGTTGCACAAGCACTGCAGTAACAGATGAGAGACAGATTACGTGAGCTCCGCTGCTTTGCTCCTATTAGTTGTCGCTCCCAGAAGTCCCTCATCATTTGCATGAAGTTGAGCAAATCTTACCTACTTCAAACCTACTTCCTGTCGCCAAAGGTCACTGTCGCTAAAGGTCACTGTCGCTATGCTACCATTGAAATGAATGAGATCTTGCCGCTCTGTCGCTGGCGGTGCGAACGGGGAATCAGAAAACAGTTCCTGGTTCCATTAAGGTCCTCCTTCCGAAATGCTCAGATTGGTCAATCTCACCCAGTTTGTTGTAATTGGTCACCTGCTTAGAGTGTGTGTTGGAGATGTCCCGCCCAATACCATATCTGTGTTCCAGGTTTGTGATGTCACTAACCAAGAACGAATCTTGTTGTCTCTACGAGCTGTTTGTTGTGGTCCTTAAACAACCAATTTCTGATGTGAACTTGTGAGCGTTGTGACTTTGCAGATGTTGTTTAGGCTCAGACACCTACATTACACAATAGTGATATACAGTAGAGGTGAAAGTTCTGAATTGCAGCTTTAAATTAGATTAGAACTACATGCTTACAATGTAACTGTAACCAATTTTCACATCTTGTGTTTTTGCACTACAAAAACGCTTTCAGCTAAAAACTTGATGTCAGTTTTTTTTCTGGGTTTGGCAAACAAAGCTGTGCATAATATTTCTTTCTTTCGTTCTCTCTTTATCTCACATGCGCTCATCCTATCACAGTCACATCTACACTGTCTCTGGCTTCTGCTGGGCTCAGTATCAGACTTGTGTTTGCTCGTCTTAGGTTCTGTTTGCTGTAGAACCCGTTGAGAAGGCCTCATTGCCGAGCTCACACTGCACCGTGCGTGTGTCCACAAATTCTTCCACCTCACCTGAGCGGAAAGAGCCGCAGTACCCCGGGCGGTCTAGGTAAAGACTGCGATGTGCGGGATAAATTGATTTATTCCACGCGTTTTGTACAGAGAACAGATTACTTCTTGACAATCCTCTGCCGTAAAGGTTACCTAAAGAAATTTGCTTTGGGGGGGTTTGTTCAGTGCTTTGTGACCACAAGAGTGCATCCTGCAACATTAACACTGTTATTTATAGTGACCTTTGTGCAAAGGTGCAGCCTGTGACATTTTGAGCGCTGTATCGTGACGTTTCCTCCGATGCGGCTGTAAGAAGAGAAGCTCATTAATGTTGCACGGGACATTATGGCTTAATTTCTCCGTTTAGAAAGTGATACACTCACAGTGATGGCGAGTATCGGCTGAGAGCTATAGTTGACTGTCAGTGCTGTTAATGCTGACTCTAACGTATTGATTTGGTTTCTCTATCATCCACTTGAGTCATGTAACAAACAGGGTGCGGTGTCTGGCTAATACAGGTTTATGACTATGGATATACTAACAGCGAAAAAAAGCCGGAAGCAATAAATGAATTTCAGGAATAGGTCAATGACAAATAAAAATGGCAGATGATGAAAGGAAAGTTCAGTGCCAGAGTAAATGTAATGATACTGTAAATCATCTTCTTTTAAAGTCACCATGAAATCAAACCGGAAAATGTGTTTTACAGAGTGTTGCAGTGATTATTATAAATGATTTATCTGTGCACACCATTCTTTTTTATTCATTTGCACTTGTAATCTTTAATCAAAAACATTAAGCTCCCTTCCCCCTCTCAACAACAACTCTTTACCACATGACATAAGCAACAAAAAAGAGGTAGGACTATACTGACTGTCCAATGGCCAGGCATTTTTAGCCTTCGCCTCCAGGCACCACTCACCGCAAACCAATCAAAAAGGGAAGGGCAAAATAAAACCCCGCCCTGCATTTTTTTATTTATTTTAGAAGCCGCTTCACTCGCATATACTGTATGTCACTATACGGTGAAGAAGTCAATCGCGACTTCTGTTTCATGGTAACTTTAATTTGACGGTACATGGTGTCCTGTCTGTTAAAGACTACAAACTACCTCACTCATTTTTTTCTATTTTAAATATGAAATGACATTTTAAATGAAAATGTCATTTTTGCACAAATGTGAATTCCTGAGCCTTGAAAATTACTTGTATTTGTGAAACTCAATGTATTTAGGTTTATATGTTGTTCTTTTTGTAATGAAACCAATCAATTCAGATACCATAAAACTATAAATTGTTCAGAAGGACTGAACATTTTTTTACACTGGAGTATCTATATCATAAATTTGCTTCTCATGTATATAATTCCCACAAAGTAGATTCACGAGGAAACACTACAAGCAAAAGTGTGTGAAGTTCATAAAGGAAAAACATTGAAATCCTTCTCTATAGAGGTTCTATATTTGAATCGAAGGTTTGGCTGATCTTCAGCACGGATGAGTCAGCTATCAATGAACTCCTCAAAAATTCTCATGATCTCCGGGGGCCTGTGGGTTTCTGGCAAATATGCGGACCTCCACGTACGTTATGTTCCCTTAGTGATATCTGTATGTGACAGACTGCTCATATCTTTATTTAGTTTAGTTTGTTTAGTTAGTATTACATTGACAGGGCAGTGCTTGCCTTATACAGTAGGCCTAGTTCTTATCTAGTGACTCTTTAAAAGTAAGTGTTATGTTCAGAATAATGTATCTTAATGTATGTGTGTGTCATTGCAGTACAGTATGTGTATTATATAGAAATATTATTTACGCAAGAAATACTTGGATTAAGTTGTACATTTGTAAATAAATGTGAGGTATACAACTAAAGCACATTTGAAGTCACCATGAAATCATAAATGAAATTTTTATGTGTTTTACACAGTGTTGCAGTGATTATTATAAAGGATTTATCTGTGCACACAATTATTATTTTTAAATTCAGTTGCACTTGCAATCTTTAATCAAAAACATTAAGCTCTTCTCTCCCGCTCAACAACAACTCTTCACCAAATGACGTAAGCAACTAAAAAGGGGTAGGACTATACTGACTGTGTCACGGATCTCAGGTGTGGTGAGACAAGAACAGAGGACCCAGGTGCATACAGCGGTTAAGTGGTTAACATTATATTTAATAACAAAGATAAAATACAAAACAAAGACCCACGTGGGGGTAAACAAAACAGAGGAACAATAACAAGTCTAACTAAACTGACAAGACTAAACTAATAACACATCGCATAGGACCACTACAAACTAGACTGACTAACATGACAAGAGCTCACCCACACGACACAGTGCAATGACCCGACGTAAGACAGAGAACACAGGGGCATTAAATAAAGGGACATATCAAAGGGGAACAGGTGTGGGGCATGAACTAATAAACAACCAATAACAAGAGATACAAAAGGGCGGGAACACAGACAAGGACCAGAGAGAGTATCGAAGGCCGACAGGGTCAAAATGACTCTCTCCACACATAACAAGAGATCCTGCCGTGAGATTCTGCCACAAGATCAAGAAAGACATGACAAAATGAGGCAGAATCAGACTGTCCAATTGGCAGGCATTTTTAGCCCTCCCCTCCACAACAGACTGTAAACTGGCATTCAAACCTGCTTCCATTTTGTAAGCAACGCCCAATTTAAAACAAACCAAACAAAACGGGAAGGGCAAACTAAAACCCCTAAATTTTTTTCTAATTTCAGAAGCCATTGCACTCGGATATACGTCACGATATGGAAAAGAAGTCAATCGCAACTTCCGTTTGATGGTGACTTTAACTAATTACAAATGAACCGTAAGTAATAATTGCTGAGATATATTTATTTGTAGATTTATACTTTATTACTCATGGCCAGATTGTAAAATATTAAATCAGATTTAGATTTTATAATAAATTTAACAATTTACTTTCCTAAAGTTATTATAAAACCTTTCTTTTTTTCTAATAAAAAGGTCAGATGATGATAGAAAAGTTCAGTAAATGTTTAATCATATTAAGATCTTCTTTTAATGTGACAGTAAAATGGCTTCCTGCCTGTTAAATACTTGGATATGGTTTAATGAGAAAAATAAACATTCAACTATAAGCATGTTTTTCTATTTTAGATAATGAATGTGTGATTTTGGATTATCTGGGCCTTGAAAATTACTTTTATGTGTTTAACTCAATGTATAGGTTTATACAGATACTCACATTTAAAATTGTTAGATTGAATCTTATTACAAAACAACAACTAAATGTTAGATTACTACTCTACAAGAAATATACAAGAAACAGTTGTTGCTGCCTTATGTTTTAAATGAAGACATTTTGCAAGACATAAACAACACTGGTAGAAGCACTTCATGTTTTAATTTTGTATTTTTTATTTCACATCTACTGTAGCATTAAGTCTCCAAGATGTTTGTTTAACATGTCCATTCAGTTTTGGTTGTATATTTGCATATTAAAAAACTGAAAGAGTAAAAAAGTTGGAAACTTATTGTGATTAGTTAAAGTAATGTAAAAATGTGTGACCATTAATCACATTCAACTCATGTTCACACTGCTGTGAGGACAGGTGAACATACTGTATCATCTGGAGGTTACTGATGCTACACTCATTGAGGACATCAGAGTGGAGGCTACCTGTAGTTGGCAGCTCAATGGATTCAGTGAAATATAGTTATAACAGTCTGGTTCCAATGTTAATCCCCCTGCTGCAGACACAGAAAGCTGCCCTACATTAAGACTGACTGTGTGTGTGTGCGTGTGTGTGTGTGTGTGTGTGTGTGTGTGTGCGTGCGTGCGTGTGCGCGTGTGTGTGTGTGCGCGTGTGTGCGCGTGTGTGCGCGTGTGTGCGCGTGTGTGTGTGTGTGTGCGTGTGTGTGCGTGTGTGTGTGTGTGTGTGCGTGTGCGTGTGTGCGTGTGTGTGTGCGTGTGTGTGTGCGTGTGTGCGTGTGTGTGCATGCATGCGTGTGTGTGTCCAGAGGGTTACATAAACAGCATTGCCAGATGGCATGGCTACAAGAGAGACTTTGAACTGAGCTGCTCAAAGGAAATAGAATTTGTGAAAGAAAATACAAAATAAATCCACTCTGGTCTATTCAGTCCTAATCGGCAAAGGCAAACGGTAATATCCATAAATACACAACAGTTTTACGTGATTAAAGCAGATCAGAATGGATTACGATTTACAGTCAAACATGTGAGAGATAAAGTCGAGAGAGTGTCTATCTAGAGAGTGTGTTTGTCCCGTAAGGAGACCATGCACAGGCGATGCAGTTTCGCGGGAATCCCTGTATGGTCTGTTTCTATCCTGACCTACTTCCACAAATGCTAACTAAACTCACATGTAAATGTTCCTTAAGCGTTTCACAAGAGAGTCGCACATAAAAGCATGTTTTGCAGCGTCACATCTCATCCATGGTGTGTTTTTCAATGACCCTCAAGCCCCGGAAATTACACAAACACCGTGAGATGCATCTAAACACGAGAGACGTCAATAGCATCATTTATTTGTCCTTTCTGTGAGGGACAGGTTTAGGATGAGGCGATATCAATTATCATGAATCTGATATAAAATCAATAGACGTCTATGAAACGACCACTGTAAGCGAAACAAACGTGCACCTGTCCTCATTTTAACATCAGAAATAAGATCAAATAAAGGACTGAAAGGAAACTTTCCTCATTTCCCTGAGAAGAAACTCTTGGTCCTCATTTATTCTGTTGGATATCCTGCTGTTTATTTAATGATCGGGTTCCTTTCATTTAGTTTTATTTGAAGATGTGCATTCGGTTTGAGCGGAACCATTGCAATCCGCAATAAAGATTTCAGGTTTCAAAGCTCCTTTTCTATCTTATGGCCATTTTACAGCGTCTCTGTGGCAAAAAAAAGTGAATTGGGAAGCAATTCAGCACGGATAGTGCGGCGAGCACTTGGCGTAATCTTTGAATCGAACACAACATATTTCAATGACAAAACTCATTGTCCTGTCCCGCCAAAGAGCGAAAAATAAAAACACGCCAAACGAAAATAAATATGAATGTGTTTGAGATTCTATTCAAGTGCGAGTTTGCCTAATATGACCTTACTAGTAGGCTCTATCTGTATTCATACGCTATAGCCAGCAGTAAGCTTCTCAAGGATAGAGGTTTGGAATAGCTGTAGGGCTTTGAATTCTAAAAAAGAAAAAAAGGCAAAAGTGTAAGAAATGAAGGTCTAGGGAGAATAGCTAAATCAATCTGTGCTAAAACTGTACGTGGACTCCGGGTTGGTAGAGGCTGACTGAATTCATTCTAACAGATGTGATGGCCACAGGTTTGTTATAATCAGATTAAAGCATTGTCATGCTTTAATCTGATGAATGTGGCACAATTTTGTCTTTATTCAGACTTGCTGCCATGCACGGCTTTGACAAACCTTTCAGGACCCTTGCGTTCCATATTCACGAATACAGCAGAGCTTTTACTGCAAGATGTTTTATTTGAATCTTAAGGTGAGGTTGTTTTAAATTAATAGGGTTTTAAGTTCTTTGATTCAAGGTAAGGATCATTGTTGTGTGGCTGATACCGGTTGAGAAGCTTACTCATTAAAGAATAGTTGAAAAGTTATACTGTTTGATCCAATGCTGAACCATCTTTTAGGACATTGACAGCTCAACCAAGTGATCCTGCCCCATATTTCATTTATAAATCTGCACTGAAAACACAAATAAATTAACTGTACTTAGTTGATTGAGTTGAACTTGTTTCTTCAACTTGTATATTTAAGTTCACTTAGCTTGATGTTCATGTAGACTGAGCTTAAATTGTTAAACTGATTTAACTTTGTGATGTATTTAAAGGACCAGTGTGTAATCTTTTAGAGGATATATTGACAGAAATGCAATGTAATATACATGTTTCAGAGGTGCATAAAGACCTTACATAATGAAGCATTATGTTTTTATTATCTTAGAATGAGCTATTTCTATCTACATACACCGCGGGTCTCCTTACATGGAAATCGCGTTGCTTCTACAGTAGCCCTAAACAGACAAACTGCTCTACAGAGTGTGTTTCATAAATATGTTATCTCCTTCGGCAAAGAAGTGAAAATGTGACAACATCTTAGCCCTGTGTCAGCCACCGTAGTGCTTCGAAAGGGAGGGGAGGAGTGAGTCGTTTGTTGCAATTCGCAACCTTACCCCTAGATGCCGCTAAAATCACCACATTGCCTCTTTCAAGTGTATAGATTTTGTTGGTTAACAAGTAATTTGAAATAAGATTTTCAGGTCCTAAACATTAAAGATCGCATATCACAGGCAGTTTCTGCTAATCTCATATTAATCTTAAGTGCCTATGCAGTAGTATTGCATACGTAGCATCTTCGAAGAGTATTTAGTTTGATCAAATTTATAAAAGAGAGATACAGCTGTATGATTATTTCCGGAAAACACAAGCTGCTAGAGGTGGGCCGGGACCAGTGTTGGGTAAGTTACTCTGAAAAAGTAATTAATTACTAGTTACTAATTACACATTCAATAGTGTAATTAGATTACTGTACAAATTACTCTCTACAAAAAGTATTTAAATACTTATTACTAATTACTTTCTATATCTTATATCAACCTTGATTATTTAAGTGAGTCAAGGATAGACATAAAACGACTCTCAATTCATTCAAATAAATCATATAAAAAGTACAATTATTAACTGACTTGTATAAAAAATGTGAGAAAGATACATTAATGCACGCATTTTAAAGTTAGATTTTGAATTTTAATGTCAATTCCACTATTGTATACATTACACAGTATTTAACTCAGTTACATCAGAAGTAACTTTAATTTAATAACAGAACAAATAAGAGTAATCCCTTACTTTACTTTTTTAAGGGAAAAGTAATTAAATTACAGTAAATAATTACTTAGTAACTATTTACACCCAACACTGGCTGGGACTGGTGGGGAGAGCGGATGGAACTACAGCACGAGCAAGCAACACATCATCACATTAATCCCTTCGTGTTTTGTACATTATGCATGTACACGCTGATTGCCAACAAAACACAGATGAATGACTTAGTTTGACTTACCACGTGCAGTTCATGTCCGGCATCTTTTAGCCCTTTGACTGCGCAATCTATCAGTTTCAAACGATCTCCAAATCCAGTGTTATATCCACCGTTTTTATAACATCCATCACTGAAATGCCATGAACAAACAGACACACCTAAACTTGATGTTTAGAATAATGAGCAAGAGTAATGAGCTTCAGCGCATCCCATCTTGACGCATCGCAGATAATCTTGATGTTAAGAGGGTCTCGCTCGTCGTTGGCTCGTGGGCGGGCTCTTTCTTTCGCCTTGCTGAGCTTTTCTGGGAGAGTGGCCAATAAAAGGAATAGGATCCTTTTGACAACACAGGGATCAAGAATTATAAAAAAACTTTCCGAAACAAGTTGGAGTGCTGGGGGAGTGTATCAAGTACAGAAATACTACGTCATACGTCCAACTCGTTTTTTTTAAAGTTGACCATGTTAAGCATGAGAAGCCAGCACGTTTAACAGTGTAAAGAAGTCAGAATGCATGACATAGCATGATACCCGATGTTTAAATTTTGGTCATGATTACTTAATTTTTCAAGTACAAACAATATTTTTTGTCAGTAAGAAAACTTTGACCACAACATTTCATTTGATAATTCGTACTTTCCTTTCATGTCCAACAGGTTTGCTCACTGGAGCTTGTCTGCAAGCTGTCCGGTCATCCATGAAGAAGACAAGACACTAGATTGTAGGTACTGTATGTGTGTGCAGATGGATGTGTTTACGTGCACATGTTTGCATGTTTAAGAGTGTGGAGGGCTTAGAAAACGGTCCCTACTTGCACCGACTGTGATACAGACAAACAAGTACGAGAATTCTCTGTGTCCACATTTGTAATCTAACTATATCTCTTGCGATGCCACTTGTGTGAGGGGACTTAAGTAGCTGGATCATTGCTGCAGATAATGAGCTCTGATTTCCGAGACTGTGATGCATAAAATCTGAGCACTTCAGTAAATTGTGGACTGCGATGTATGCATTAAGGATAACCGGGTACTCTCATATCCATATCTATGAATATGCAATAGAGATGACAAATCACATTGCTTACATTGTAAGATTACACGGCCAAAGAAACTATTTAGAATATTAAAGAGAGAGTGGTAGAGGACAGATATTGAACTACTGAACAGAAATATACAGTAGATAATGTATATGTGCAAAGTAGTTCTTGTTTACAGGCCAACTAAGTAAAATATTTAATATAATGAATACCCCCTTTCACAGATTTTGGTGAAGTTAATGTAGCTGCCATTATCAAAACTGAGCCAGAAATAAAGTAAATATGGAAAATGCATATTAAATTCAATTTCAGCCCCTTTTAATGTGTAGTTGTTTTGGAAGAAGCAGTAGTTTGTTTATGTTTAGCAAGGGTGCTAGTCTTAGCAAGTCTTATGCTCTCATGTCAACCTAAACTTTTGTAGTAATAAAAAATAAACTAAACATTTTTATAACCAGAAAAACCTCACTTCAAAACTAATTTTAAGGGAGCCATCCCGCCTTTTTATTCATCTTTGCTTTTATACCCAACTAGGATTTATTTATTTATGACTAAAAGCATCAGTATGTTGTGCTTTTATAAGCCTGGCAGTTGAACGGCTCCTAAAAAATAATCATATCACACAACACATTTGGTTACTCCCAGACTGCATTTTCCCAAAATAACTCTTGAAAATACTGCTGACTGGATTACAGACTTGTGACAAAAAAATATGAAGACTGACTTGAAGCTCTGTGTCGGGGAAAAATTGTATGCAGGAAACCCAACTGTTAATCTATATTATTGCAACATTCTCAGACAATAACCAGACAAATTCTGGAACAAAGGGGTGCTCTAGCTGAAGTCATCGTCCTCAAGGACAAAGTCTTTAAACCCAGCTGGGGTTTTTCTCCTCCCCCATTGACGTCCCCTCGGGGACCTCCGATTGTGACCTTCTGGTTCTGGTTCTTCAGAGTTCTGCAAACAGTCCCCCTGAGGGACCTCAGGCAATGCTGCAGCGGGCTGGCACTTAGTGTACAAACTAACTGGTTGGTTCTCCCTCTCAGGCCCCCCTGGAGACTCAGCGGCATGTGAAGGAAGCACTGTGTCAAACTGCGGTATTGCAGAGCCCCGATATGTGGCCAGCCTATCACAATGCAGTACCACTTTGCGCCCCCTGGGCAGCAACTGCACACGGTACACAACCTCCCCCAGCTTCTCCAATACTGGGCATGGTCCCACCCTATGGCTTTCCAGTTTGGGGCACCTTCCTCTCTTCCTAACTCAACTGCCTCCGGGCATACGCATGGGCGGAATCCAAACGGTCCTGGAGCTGTCTGGCGTATTCAGGTCCTGCAGGAACAGGTGGAGCATCTAGGGGCCATCAAAATGCCAGCTCTGCTGGTGTCCTGATCTCCCTGCCTAGCATGAACAGGACTGGTGTGGTAGACAGGTAGTGGACAGGTAGAGTCCTGGATTGCAGAGCGACATGCCATTAAAACAAGTGACAGATGGGTATCCCAGTCCTGCTGATGAGTGGACGTCAAGATGGATAACTGTTCAGCAAGAGTTCTATTGAATCGCTCCACAAGCCCATCGCTTTGCGGGTGAAGAGGGTTGGTGCGGGTCTTATTGATTCCCAGTCGCTCGCACATACTGGGGAACACCCGGGATTCTAAATTTCTCCATTGACCGCTATGGATACTCTGAGGGGCGCCGAACCTACTGAACATGCCATCTACCAGCGCATTGGCAACCGTCTCAGCCTCATGGTCAGGCAATGCAAAAGCCTCTGGCCATTTGGTGAAGAAATCCATTGTGGTCAAGACAAAGAGATTTCCCTGGTTGGTTCGTGGGAATGGTCCCATGATGTCAACCCCCACCCTCTGCATCGGCTCTCCCACTGGAAACTGCTGCAGCTCAGCACTAGACTCACAACGCCTGCAGAAGTCCTCCACATCATGCCTCAGCCGTCCCCAGTAGAAGGCTTGATGCACTCGCCGAAGTCTCTTTGTCACCCCAAAATGCCCGGACCCAGCCGAGCCATGCATGGCTTTCAGCACTGCCTCACGCATGTTCCTAGGCACCACTATTTACCATCTCCTTTCTCCTGTTGCTGGCACCACCCACGCTCGCTGGAGGACCCCTTCTATCATCCGAAGACAGTGAAAGTTGACTCACAGTCCCTTGGTGAATGGGGAGAGGGCTGCCACCTCCTCCCAGGTTGCTTTTAACCAAAGCATCACAAAATGCAAGTCTGGGTCCTGCCTTTGACTTTTCCCCCACTCCGTTACATCCACCTCTTGTAACTCCCGGCATACCCACTCAGGTTCCTGGTTCAGTTCAAACTCTCTGGCTTCTCTACGCTCACAGTACCTGCACTCCTGCTGACAACAAGGGCATCTCGACAGGGCATCTGCATTGCCATGCCGTGCCCCTGACCCTGCACATGCAACACAGTGAACTCGTAACTTTGTAGCTCCTCGAGCCAATGTGCTATTTGACCCTCTGGTTCTTTAAACGACATTAGCTACTGCAGCGAAGCATGGTCAGAGCGTATGGTGAAATGGCGGCCACACAAGTAGTACTTGAAATGCCTGATGCCCAGAGGTGGGTAGTAACTCGCTACATTTATTTCATTACATTTCCTTGAGTAACATTTTGAAAAATATGTACTTTTAAAGTAAAACTAAAAGTGTGTACTTTTACTCTTACTTGAGTATATTTCTAATAGAAAATCAGTACTTTTATTTCGTTACACTGAGTGACGTTCCTTCATTTTAAAATATGCATTATAAAATTCATCGTTTATTTCAAGGTTGTCGTCTCTTTTTACTGGGGCATTCCTGATTGATTGATTCTTTTGTGTCGATTCTTTTGAAAGCATTAAAGGACTCATCGGATGAGCACTTTCAACAAGTTGGTATGATTTATTAGGGTCTTCATGAAATGTCTGGAAGATATTTTGCTTAAAAACACTCAATGGCTGTGTGAACAAAACCCCTTTTGCCTCGTCAAAAACAGCAATGCTCACAGCAACCCGTTTTGGTGCATGTCTCTTTAAATGATAATGAGTTACAGCGCACTCCACCCCCCTTCCGTGTCAACACAACACACGTGTAGTACTGCCATGGCAATGGTTTAGCTAAATTATTTTTCCTGAACTCCTCTGCGGTTAGTTTCTTTTTAAACATCTCAAATCATTCGTCCGGAGACAAAAAAATCTGTCACAGCAAACAGCGCATCCTAATGCGCTCACATTTTGCCTAAAATCCACGGAATGCGCACCTGCAGATCTCAGCGGAATTACGTGGATTTTAGCGCTTGTCGTTGACAAATTATAACGTTACACACACAACGTGAGAGCATAACTAGTATGCTGTGACAGATTTTTCAGCCTAAGGACGAATGATTTGAGACGTTTAAAACGAAACTAACCGCAGTGTTTGTCCCTGTTCATTAGCAAAACAAACAGCTTGCCGCAGCTGAACATATTACCGCACATAATGTATTAACATACTTTACATACAGCTAAACTCCAAGTGCCCATTTGCCAAATAACATAAATATAGAGTAAGTTTAACACTGGCTTTGAATGTTCTATTTAGCCCATGACTGATTTACCTCCCTTCGCAATCATATGCTAATGTTATCCTCCTATATATACGGTACATGTACGTCAATTCAGACTGTTGATAAATATTACTTACATCGGCAGCTTTGTCTCGTTCAGTTGGTCTCGATCCCTCTTGAGGAACAACTTTGAAGCTAATCCGGCTTGTACTGTCCCAGGTTTATAAAGCACTCCGGCTTGAAGTGATTTGCGCAAACAAGCAGGTTTTTACTTATGGTTTCTGAGGGATTTCCACTAAAAATAAAATAAATCCACTCCTGTCTCTTCCGAGGTTTGGACTCTGTATATTGCATGTTGTCCATGAACTTTAGCCGTGGAGTCACTTACACCGCTGTCGCTTGTGAAAACGTGTGGATGGAATTGTGTAGATTAAGGGGCGGTAATATTATAATAAGATCGTGCTTTTACGTCACAACAGGAGCAAAATCTGAATGGCTCGATTTCTCACATGTTTTGCAGGGAAAGGCTCATCAAAACAAACTTACTGTGATATTGATTTCACGTTTTCTGGGTTGCTAGATGCACCGGGGACCCGATTATAGCACTTAAACACAGAAAATTTTGGATTTTCATCCGATGACTCCTTTAAGTGAACAATGGGCAAAACCGTCTGAATAGAAACTAAACTAAGAGCATTTCCTAAGATGATCTAACATCTGCAGTGCTTTCTTATATGAAATTACCCTTTGTTTGTCTCCCTATATAATGCCCTTGTGTTTGCTGTCCTGTGCTCTTTCGTTTTGCTTGTGCCTTGTTTATGACGTTGTGTCATTTTTGATTCGAGTCAAAGTTAAGTCTGTTATAGTATGTTGTTTAGTATTGTTTATGTCGAGTGTGTTCCTGTTTAGGCCAGTTTTTGTTAGTCAATGCTCTTTTGTGTTCGAGATGTGTTATCCCGTTTTCTTGATTTACCCCATCGTGGGTTTTTGTTTTGTGTTCTGTCCTAATAAATTATTTTGTTACCCCACTCTCCGCTGCCTGCACTTGGGTTCTTCCACCCCCGATCGTGACACAAACCTCCTGTAATAGGATGCCAGACCCAAGAAGCTCTTTAATTCTCTCTGATTCACCAGGATTGGCAACTCTTGAATTGCCCTCACTTTGTCATCCACCATTCTGATTCAGTCGCCGCGTATTCGATGCTCAAAGAAGGTTGTGCAGGGAAAATAGGGCACCCCTCTGTTATAAATAGTTTTAAATCTTTTAATTACTTTATATCTAACATTACATAATTTTCAAGTTAATGTGAATCTAAGAGACTGTTTAATGCAGCTCACAGGGCCATGGATCCATGAATGGTATATCTGCAAGGTATCATCTTAATTTACCATTAAAATTTTGCCAGAGATCTCAACGTCAGACATGAAATAACTTGCATCTAAACACAGTTTGAAAAAGCACAAGCAGTTTGTCCCTTCACGCGTTCCGTAGTTCGGTTGTTTTAACTTTATTAGTTAGCATAATGTTTTTATTTTTTATTTTCATGGATGGATTTAACAGTGTTTGCATATTATTTACAAGAACCGCTTATGGTCACAGAACGGGAAATATTTAAAATAAACTCTATATTATCTGTTTTTATTCAAAGTTGTCTGCAGAACACAACACTTTTCATAACACGTTTTTTGTAAAAGCAAAGAAAGTGTAACAACAACTACAGCTAGTAGACTCTAGTACATCTAACCTTGCCTGTCGATGAAACGACCTGTCGTTGTTAAATGGAAAATGCAGAGTGGAATATTCGGATCTTATGTGGTGTAATAAGAGAAAGTTTTTCGCGGGGATGTGAATCCTCTCTTCAAAGGGCGCCAGCCTGAGAGGGAAAATGGGCATTGGCTCAAGCCACAGAGCCACCTCGTGAATGCATTCCGGTTCCCGTCGGTCCGTGAGTTTCAAAGGAGAAATAACTAAAATATGGGAGTTTCACGGGAGAAATAACAAAACGGGAGGGTGGCGGGAGATGGGTGTGAAAAACAGGAGAATCCCTTGAAAACGGTAGTGTTGACAGATATTTCCTAAATTCTGAATCTGTGTGAAACATCCAATCACCAAACTTGGAAACATTTTCTTTAAATAATTTTTAAGAGCATTTTAGAAAAATGCTTCCCATAAAGTGTTCTTTTTGGCAGAAAAAGTAATAAAGAGCTTTGGTAAGCTTATTAGACCTTTAACAAGCCTCTTTTTAAATCTAAATGTTTATTTATCCCATTTAGGTCATGGCATCATTTCAGTGAGTCTGAGGTCAAGACTCTGACTTTTAAAATGTCTCATTTTTATTCTTCGAGACCTTTCTCACTTCATTTTCTCAGTTTTTTGGATCATTCTTATGACTCCTATGGGTTTTGGATGAGACAGAAGCTGAAACATTCTGCTGCAGAATTTCTCGATATGACTTGGAATTCATCGGTCCCTCAGCCACACAGCCCCTGAGGCAGCACAGTAAATTTTTATAAGTAATTATCACTTTTTTTTTTGTGTGTGTGACTCCGTAATGAGAACAGTTGGTCTTAATCGTCTTCATCACACAGAGAATTCTGGGAGTGAAACGGTGTGACTGGGGTTGGAAGGGAACATTTGTGAGAGTTCTCCATGTGTCAGAGTTCATATGCATGCGGCCCATCTGCTCTGAGAGATAACACGACAACAGCTCTGACTCAGGAGTCAAAGCAAAAGATCTCAAACTTCACAGAGTTCTCCTAATAGTGTTTCACACCCTAAGTCATTTAATTCCTGAAAGGAGTTTTTTGAATCCTGCAAAATCACAGTTCAGTAGCAGACGTTGTAGATAAAAACACCAAAAAGTAAAACTAATCTTCAAGCCAACTTTTGACAATCGACATAAAAAAAGGGATCTTTCAGTTACGTCTCTTTCCCTTTTTTATATTTTTCTAATGTTTGCTATATTTTTAATAACTTTGATCATATCTTTATTAATATTCTTACTTTTTATTATGAGAATATATTTTTCTGTTTATTTATTTAATTGTTTCGGTTACTGTTATGCAGCAGTACACTAAGGCAAATTCCCTTTAGCCTACTGTTTACTGTTACTTTGTCACAGATATACACCCGCGGACCATTTCAAAGACCATTTTTAGTTTTTCTGAATTTACTACTTCTAGGTGTGTGTTTAGGTAAAATAATAATTTTAGTTTCATTCTGTGAACTACTAACAATATTTCTCACAAATTTCAAATAAAAATATAGTTTCTATTTGCATTTATTTGCAGAAATTGAAAACAGGAGAAACAGGTCAAAATAACAGAAAAGATGCCCTGTGTTTTTCAGACCTCAAATACTGCAAAGAAAACAAGTTCATATTCACTTTAAAGCAATACAACAGTAATATTTGTAAATGTATTTAGGAAAAGTTCAAAAAGTGATAATCTAGATTTTTATGACAGTTTTCATGTGTCTTGTCATGCAGTCGGTCTTTCACAATGCTGTTGGATAACTTTATGTCACTCCTGAGGTTTGATTTTGTTGAAATTCATCAGACACTGGACGGGAATGACCACAATACATCTAGACATGCTGAATAAATGAAAATTTGTTATGATCTCTTTTTTTTCTGTGACTATATATCTGCATATTCTTTGTATGTTTCTTGTGGTGTATCTTGTACATTTTTTAGAATATTCTTCTGTACTTTCTAAGCAGGTGTCAGTTTTGGATGAATCACTGCGGGTTACATTATTCATCTAGTAGTAAATTATGTAATTAGGGATGGAAATGAAAAATTGTTGGATTTTTTTTGTTCATCAAAGTGAAAAACATTTTAAATATTGTATTTCTGAAATCTCTGTCGAAATGTAACTAATGAGTTGGCTGTTTTTGAGATAAGTGAAGAGAAAAAAAGTAAAATAATGCGATGAATCTTCGTAATATTTATGAACACAAAATATCAGTTTTTCTTTTGTGGCATAGGAAGAAAAGCATTATTAGAAAAGATCAATTATCCATCATTTACATGAGTCTTTGGCTGACTGTTGTGAGATTTGGAATAGCTTTTTCTCGCTCCAGATGTCAAGGTTGACAATAGAAATATTAATTTAACTCTGCGTGACAGTGAAATCTGTCAATGTCTGCACGTGTTAGTATTTTAAAGTTAACCAGAGCAATCGAGATGAATAATATAAGCCTTCTAAACATCTGTGCTGCATGCATCGCCATAATATATGCGTCATGCTCAATTTTCTATTTACGCTCGAGAAGTGAAAAAGTGAGAGTCGCATTTAAACCGTGCAATTTTTCACTCTTTCATTGCAAGGAAAAACTAATCAATTAAATATGACATCAATCAGATGTCTTTCATCTCTTTTAAGCTAAAATAGTTCCTTTTGGCAAAATCCACTCCTGTTGAAAGCATGCCTTTAAGCCGGAGAAACATTATTCGTAAGCAAAATACATTAAATAATCATTTTATCTGTGAAAAGATAGAGTAGGGTGGGCTGATGAAATGTTTATTATATTTTCCCATGTTGCTAATGTAAATACTGAGCTGAGGAGAAATACCTATATGCAGTGCTTAATTTGTCAATTCTGAGGTGCTGGAATAAGGGGGCGTGGCAGATCCGGCAAATTAGTGGGGTGGGGAGAAGTAACGGAATGTGCAATCTCTGAGGCGGTTTCTATCCAACTATTTACATTTTTTGAAAATGTTCATAAAAAAGCCTAAATGGAAACGGACACGCAAAGATAATATCATAATTATCAAAGAAATGTAACAAGATTTCATCTGGTTTGCCTTAGTTCAAATGCGTTAAGGTGCATGGAAACAGTTGATTGTCATAATGATGATGTTGTAAATTTTTGTGCATGTAAACAAATAAAACAGCCCTCAGCATTTAACGTTAAACTTAAATTACATATATTACCTATTTGTTTGCATTCTGTCAGATGTTTTGTTGATTTTAACCTGAAGCTTTGTTGCATTCTTTTGCATGTAAAGACTTAATAAAGTCTAAAGCTGCGTTCAGACCACCAGCGACTGTGTCGCAAGTCTCTCGCTACAAGGTCGTTCGAAAGCGTTCCGAGCTTTGGTTGTCCTAGAAACATTTATAAACAAACCCTGCAGTAACAGACGAGATACGGCTGACGTGAGCTCCGCTGCTGTACTCCTATTGGTAGTTGCTCCCGAAAGTCGCTCATCCTTTGCATAAAGTTTAGCCAATCTTAACTTTGCCAACGGTCACTGTCGCTCGTGTCGCTGGATGTCGCTAGGCTACCATTGAAATGAATGACATCGCCTCGCTTTGTCTCTGTGTGTCGCTGGCGCTCTGAACAGGGCTTAAGAAGTGTAACATTAAGTGTGAATTTGTCCAACATCAGTCTCATGAATTCAAGAAATCTGAAAAGTCTTTCAACTGTAACAGTAAGCGGATACAATTTCAGCTTTTATTTGATTCCTTTTTATATCTTTTACACTTAGTGCTGTACAAAACAGACAAAGGTATTTGGTGTGTAATAACCCCTCAATGTAAAAGATATAAGGCACAATTTGCTCACCTTTAATAATTTTCATACAATCATACAATCAATCGTATTAATTAAAACAACCTTCTCATTTCTGAAGAAAAGTAAATGTAACAAACGGCTGTGCTTTGTAATGAAGAGTCATTTTGTGCCAACCATAATTTCTCAATGTGCGATATTTGTATTATGTATTTGTTGTTCAAATATCTATACAGATGGTAAGAACTGTCATGTTAAATAGCATTATTGAAGTGACCTTTGGGTTTGCAATGAAACCCTACAGTTTCTTTCCACCCACAGAGGAGGCCGGGAATACAACCTCACACTACAATTATCTGATCTTGTCGCACTATGTGAAGCCTTTCAAACAATTCCCCTCTGAGGACAAATAGTAATTAAGAAACTGCTAAACTGTAGCAAAAGCCTCCAAGGCAATGTGAAACAATCTGGCAGATCTGTTAATTGATGTTTACTTGTGACAGTGGGCATCTTCTCCAGCTGAACAGCAGAGGAAGTAGGGTAATCAAATTTTATATGAACCAATTTAGCTTAAACCAAATAATTTGTTGGCTTCAATTTGTCACCTTCCGTGGGGTCCTGAAGTCCGTGACCACCAGTAAAAATGCATATTTTTGATTTAATAAAAAATGTCATTTCATATTAGTTAAATGAAAGGTTGAATCAGGAAAAAACATAAATATGAAACCTATTGTTCCTGTCATGTATTTTATGTGTAACGTTTTTTATTTATTTAAACATTTTGGTGCGGTTACCCGGACAGGGTTTAAGCCTAGTCCCAGACTAACTTAAATGTTAGAAGTTTCTTGATCGAAAAACCGTCTTGGTTACGGATGTAACCTCATTTCCCTGATGGAGGGAACAAGACGTTGTGTCAAACCGACAGATGGGGTTCGCTCTTGAGAACCTATCGCTTCCGACTATTTTTGAAAAGGCCAATGAAATTGGTGAATGAAATTTGCATGCCGGACTCCGCCCCCAGATATCCCGGTATAAAAGGGAGACGGCTTGCTGCATTCATTCACCTTTGGGCTGAGGAGCCTGAGACCTCTCTCGACTGCTTCAGCGTCGGCATGCGTTGTGGTATGAAGGACACAATGACTCGTTCTGTCCATCAGGGAACTGAGGTTACATCCGTAACCAAGACATTCCCTTTATGTCGGTCTCTCGACATTGTGTCGAACCAACAGATGGTGTTCCTATGGAAAACGCCACGGCACTGTGCCGCGTTACAATCTCTAGTTTAGCGACACTGACTGGCCTGGGCGTGTCAGACGTGAGCGCTAGCGCGAAATTGTAACCGTCCAGTGGAGAGGTAGGGGGTCCCAAAGCTTTTGAAGAAAAGGTGGGAAGCCCCTGCCACCGGCCGTCACGGGCGGAGGCCTTGTTTCTCTAACAGCAAGAAGCCGCCCGGCACCGTAAGGACCACTGGGTAAGCGTTATTCCCCCCTGGGGGAAAACGCTACAGAGACCACTACCTACCATGAGGAGGAATAGTAGAGACACCCGCATTGTCTCGCTGGCAGGGGAGAACTCATGAGAAAATGTGCGGACTGGGAGTACTGCAAGGTGGAGGTCCACCTAGGGAAGGTCATGGGTTCCCGAGGTGGGGAACTAACCATGAGGAAAACATCAGATGGAACCACCCAGTGGGGGGGGTTACCACGTCTGGAGCACTAGGTCTAGTTAGAGCTATGTTATGTTAGGAATCGTCGGAGTCAGATGCCAGTAAGTCACCCTCCGATGCTGCAAGGGACATCTCATCATCACGCACCGTTTCCGAATAAGTGGTTGAGGAACAAGATGGTGGGACCGTCAACAAAACGGTCAGATGAGCGAGACGAGGTGCGAAAGGTCCGCGAGCCAGTGGCCGACGGATTAACGCTCACAGTAATCCTATATCACCCTTGCTGCTCGCCGTAGTGGACGGCAGGGCCGTAGCCCTGCTGTCACGGAACGGGAAGCAGACGAGGTGGTGGCTGAGTCCCGTGGGAACACAGCCACCCGTGAACGCAATGTCTGAATCGTCAACCGCCCGCAGTGCGGGCAGGACGTATCCACAACGTCTGCCCCAGCGTGCTGGAAGCAGACATCGTGTCCGTCCCCCTCCTCGATGAGTGTGTTGCACCCACTAGAACAGCTGGACATGCCACGCTGGAGAAATTTGCTCTTTTAGAGAAAAAAACTCGAACACTTCTGGCACTGCCGAGACGCCCAGGGGAAGTCGCCGCAGGAAGGGACAGTCCGCTGCACCACGTCGTAAGATTCCAGCAGTAATTCGGCGTAGAGTTTGAAATCTCGATCCAGTGTGAAGGCTCCGAAGAACAAAAGGTGAATGAATGCAGCATGCCGTCTCCCTTTTATACCCGGATATCCGGGGGCGGAGTCCGGCATGCAAATTTCATTTGCCAATTTCATTGGCCTTTTCTAAAATAGTCGGAAGCGATAGGTTCTCAAGAGTGAACCCCATCTGTCGGTTCGACACAACATCGAGAGACCGACAGAAAGGGAACTACTTGCAATGACATATCTTAAAATATATCAGTGTGATTGTTTTGTCTCAAGATGTACACCAGTAATGTTTTTTTGTAAATTATGTTTTTAAAAATGACTTAAATATCCTAATTTAACTAAGGCCTAGTTTTGGTTTAAACTAATCCCTGTCCGGGAAACTGCCCCTTTATTTATTTTATTTTTTAGATCTTGAATCTTTGGTTTTCAGACTTGTAAGCATTCAGTTGCCTTTGTCCCATTGGATCCATGTAGAATGTGAAGACCTCACTTGCACCAGTTTGGTCACTTCAGTCAGGTCAGATGTCTTTAATGCTCTATCTTTTATTAACACCTTCTAATAAAAGTCACACATAGCCCACGCAGATCTTCACACATGAAACTATAGCCAGGACTCCCTCTGCATAGTGGCATCTCCCAATCCAACATCTATTATGTATGACTCATTGAGATGAGGTCAAACAGCTGCTCCTGCAGATTAATGTGCACATAAATATTAATAAAATGTGCTCCTAGGGCTACGCTCGCGTAATCTGCAAAACAATTTGAAATCCTGGGCGCTCTGTAAGAACAGGGAAATCGCACTGTGAGACTCATCCTTGTAGAAATGCTTGCAATACCACAAGGGAAGATTAATCCGATGCATAGATTTACTACACAAAACTGATTTGTATGTGCTTGCTTTAAAAGCATTCTAAAGCCTATAACCATTAACCAACCATTGAACAACAGGCTGTTAGGCAGATTTGGTTAATGTAGTAATTTGGAAGTTTGGGGGCCTGAGTTAAAATATATTACATTACACTATATATCATAATACAATATACCATTATTAATAATAAATCCCTAATGTTAAAAAGGAAAATGAAATTTAATTTAAAAGGAAAAAAGAAGTTACAGGAGTTTGTATTATTATTATCCTTATTATTATTATTAGGCAATAATGACTATTATCGTTGTTGTTATATTATAATTAATTATTATTATGTATTTAAAACAAAAAAGACATATTAATGAAAAATAAAAAAAATTTAGAGGAAAATATTTTTTTACAATATTCTAGCATCTTTACTGACAACATTCAGTCTGAACTGGAAATATAACTAAGTTATATAAAAAATCCACTGGGCTCAAAAATCTAACAGCATTATTGGGCATGACACTTCTGGAGATGACTTGTATTAGCACTAAAAAACAAAACAAAAACTAGAACCGTACAATATACGTCCTCTCAATTTTCCTCTTTCCTTGTCAGGTCTTTGACATCACACATCTGTGAATACGCTGCTTTTTAAAGGCCAAACTCAAAGTTCCCTCATCCCAACTCATTCATTTACACAAACATACTGTAGGGCCTTCCTCAAAATCGCACTTCACTGTGATATTTCTGCCTCCTAACATTTATCTTGTTAATGGCTACGCTGCAAAAACAAGACATCAGCGTGCGTTCATCAAATCTCCCACTAACCCATCATCGGTGCGCTCGTACCATCTATTTGTCATGCCCGCTGGTATTTGTGCCATTCTTAAAGTGCAACAGTTCTGCCATTATGCTAATGCAGGAATGTTCGATGGCACATGGAGCTAAATTGAGAAGCAAAGAACGGCAGATGGGAGAACAGGGCCACTGCTAATGAAATGCGAAACAGTGCTATGCAAAACTGCGCTTATTAAAATATTTCACTAAAAGCCAGGGCCTGAAACACCAGTGTAATTATCAGGTTCGCTCTCCAGCAGAATGCCGGTAAATTGATGTTACGGCACACACTCAACCCTCATTAAATTGGCTACAGTCCACAACAACGAGTCGCAGGATAACAGAGTGTTAAATTCCCATTGCATTAGCCATTCATGAACAAATCAAATCACTCAACACTATTGCACCTTTGAAGCTTAAGTTAAGTATACAATTAAAAGACAGTCTTGTAGCTCAATTGGTGAAGTGTTGCATTTGCAGCGCAAAGGTTGTGGGTTTGATTCCCAGGCAACACACATACTGATAAAAATGTGTAGGTTGAATGCAGTGTCGGTCACTTGGAACAAAAAAAGTGTCTACAAAATATCTACTGTAAATATGAATGAGATTTTGCTTTTGAGTAAGTGATAGAATCTCCTCAAACTCTCTTTTTACAATTTTGCCTGTAGCTTGTCAAGATAAAAAAGTAGTTTCACACACAGTCACCTGAGGATACATGTTTTAATTGGGGTTGAGCAGGGGCGGTCCTAGACCATTTGGTGCCCTAGGCGAGCTTGACTGATGGCGCCCCTTCCCCACGAGAAAAGAACTCATGTCCAAAGAATTGCAAATTTATTTAAACGATGATAATACAAACAATATAACAATATGTGCAAAAGAATAAACCTGTTCAATAATAAATATACAAAAAATAAACTTAACTTTTAACTTTAACAGTAGTGGAAAACCTGCTCTTCTTTTCTGCGCTTTCGTAAATGCGCCCCGGATGGCTTTTGCCATTTCATTTTCCGTAGCTGTAACCCGTCGACACACAGCCGAGCCGACCGACCGACTGCGCATCAGTGTGCGCTAGCATGTTGTGACCGCTAATTGACAGCTAAAGGTCACGTCAGAATTGTCATTTCTTTTACCTAAGTTTAATTTATTTTTTATGTCAAAGTATTGTTGTAGATAGAGGGATGGAAAAAACTGTTGAAAAAAATAAATAGACATTATAATTTTAATTATAATTTTTTTCTCGCCGCATATTTGGCGCCCCTCACTAGATGGCACCCTAGGCAAGCGCCTATGTCGCCTGTAGGAAGGACCGCCACTGGGGTTGAGGTTCAGTATTTCAATGTTAGACAA
Organism: Triplophysa rosa; assembly: GCF_024868665.1. NCBI lineage: Eukaryota > Metazoa > Chordata > Actinopteri > Cypriniformes > Nemacheilidae > Triplophysa > Triplophysa rosa. The sequence goes on from NC_079908.1 coordinate 9,359,817, forward strand.
TCCTTTTTTTTTCTTTTTTTGTGGTCATTTTAAGATCTTTTAAGAGCTTTTAACACACAAAAGCCAAAAGGAGCAGCTCATCAATACCCAAATATCATCACCCAAATATGGAGACACATACTGTAAATGTCACATTCAAATGTATAGTCACTTCCATGAGCACAAATCCTAATGCTACAGCATATAATGATATTCAAGAGGATTGTGTGGTTCTAATTGTATAACATCAGTTTGGGCAGGGCTCTTTTCTATACCAAGATGACAATGCCATTGTGCACAAAGCCAGATTAAAAAACAAATGACCGATTCAGTCTAGTGTGGAGGAACTTGACTGGTCTGCATAAAGTCCAGATCTGAATCCAGCCGAATGCACTGGAGTCAAACACTCATCACCCAAACCCATTAATGACTTATACTGAAGGGACCGGTGCTGTGGCTTCACCTTACTTCAAATATAAATACATTTCTTAATCAATTATTATTCAGCATTATCTTATTTTAAATTGATGATTTAAGCATGATTAACACCAACCTTTTCTGATACAGAAAGAATAATTCATGATAGTAGAAAGAATAATTCATGGTTTAAGTCTCTAATGAATGCTTCAGCTCTCTCTTCCTGCTAGGTCAGTGTGACTGTGAAAAGGGACTTCTTATCATCATGTTTGAAAACATCTTCTGTTAGCACACACTCTACCCTTGAGGAGTTTGTGTGTGTGATTTGTATTGTTTCAGGAAAGTGAGAAAGAGTGGAAAATCACGAGACAGATGTAACGTCATGTTTTAACTCGTATTATAGTACATGCCTGTCATCTTTGATAATCTATAGGACTGTATGTCCTGTCTCATGACTCCAGAAGTGTTTGAGAGCTTTGTGTTCTTGTTTATCTATTGATAACCAATCATGTGAGCTTGATTTACCTAAGTAATGACGTAGTTAGTTGACTGTTAGCTTAAATACTACTGCATTTTGGATGTAAGGCAGGTCGGCCTGTGGAACTCCTTGAGTGTGCTGAAGCTGACTTCTGCCGTCAAAACTACAAACTATTTTTCTTCAGTAAATTTTCTTCTATTAATTACAATCCTGACTTCTTGTCTTCATTCATTCATAACTGGTCTACGGGTCTTTTACTGTAAATCCCCTACAGTACACAGGGGTCCAGTCATTACAGAACAGAAAAAGAAAAACTTGCAACAAAGATGGGAACAAACGTTTTTAATATTGTATTGTATGGTATAGCATTAAAAAAATTGTTTGGAATTACTGGAACATGTTTATTAGAAGAGGGTGTCCCAATACTTTTGTCCATATAGTGTATTTGAACACTTATCTTTTTTTTGAATGGTGGTCAACTATTTTGGGCAATGGCAGCAGAGATTTCACATCTGTGTTCATTGGTTAGGGTTAGGTATTGTATCCGTTAGGATACACAAAATCACAGGTATGCAGAAAAGCAGGGCTGGATTGGCCATCGGGCATACCGAGCATTTTCCCGGTGGGCCGATGTACTTTTTGTCACGGCTTGGTGCGTGGAAGAACCCAAATGCAGGCAGGCAGTGACGGGGTTAACAAAACAAGACTTTAATAATAAATACAAAAGACAAAACAAAACACCCTCGATGGGGAAAACAGAACAGCGATAAATACAAAACAAAAGACTTCCCACGGGGGGCAAAACAAAAGCAAGAACAGTAAACAAACTAAACTAAAGAACACTAAAACAACTTACTTAACAAAACAGGATCACGGACAGGACAAGGCAAGACGATGACACGAAGCAGCACAAACATCACGCACATAAACATACGTAATACACGAGCACAGGACAATGAAACAAGAGGGTATTTAAAGGAAAGACAAACGAGGGATAACAAACGACGGCAGGTGTGGAACATAAAACACTCAGGGGAAGATAACAAGGAAACAAGAGGGGCGGGACCAATGACGAGACACTGGAGAGAACGCATATTATTGTCAAAAGAACAATAATATGTTTCTCTCCACACCTAACCAAAGACTTTGTCATGGCTCTGCTACAGGACCAAGAAAACATGACTAAATGAAGCAGAGCCATGACACTTTTTGGGCCAAAACAGATGCATGGGCCAGAGAGATGGATGGATTAGAAGCGCAAATCGGGCGCGTATGCACGGAACGCTAACGCAATTGCGAATCGCAATGTATGCAGGAAAGGCAATGACAGCAGCACAACATACCACTCGCAACCCGCCCCCCCAACAAACCCCCCCCCCGACGACAAAAATGGTGGAGGGCCGAAGCTGGTCAAAAATGCCAGGGCCAAAGTAACGTCCCAGTCCAGCCCTGCAGAAAAGGTAAACCCTGATTCCAGTGAAGAACCTGCAGGTTCTTTTGTTGCCCTGACGGGTGAGTACCGTAGGTTACAGTAACCAGCATGCAACAAAACACTGTAATATCACAAGCATGATATTAAAGAGTGTGACAGGTCTGCTACTAAATTGGCTTTGAGAGCTGTTATTTTCTGTACAGAAGAGAAGTGAAGGTCATTGGAGGGTTTGAAAGTGATCCAAACTTGTAAGGCTTGTCTTTTTACCCCTATTAGTTTTCAGCACAGAAAAAGCTAAACAAATAAGTAGCTTTCAAACTGACAGCGCAGCAAAGTCTTTGTCTTCATCCATATAAACCTCTGGACAAACTGAGGTGCTTAATACCTGGTAACTGTGTGTGCAACCGCATTTCTTTCTTTTTCGTAACATTTTTAGACATTACGATTACGAAATTTAGAAATATTCATGTTGGATTTAGGATCAATATATGAAATATTGCTTTTACTGCACATGCCCAGCCGATCTATAGAATTTGTGACTCTTTTACAAAGTGGCTAATTGGTAAATTCATACAATGTGAATTGTACAAAATGGTATGATTAGAACAAAACATACTTAAGCCCCCCGAACATGAACAAATTGTACTAAAACACAGGAAGGAGATTGTACATATAGAAATAGTTACGAATTGCCGTGAGATTATTTGAACATGTTCAATTGTTAGTGTGGTCTCTGCCAAACATTTTTTCTTCTCTAATTTTGATAATCTGGGACAATTCCCCAGAAAATCAGGGACATCATTATTTATTAAACCGTATGGTGTGCACAGTAGCGCAAAGCTTATTTTGGATAAATGATGATGTGTCTCAGAATGCCAATGTCAATGCCCATGTTGCACGTGTGCACCAACACAATCTTACGGCAAAATCAAAGCTATTTTACACAATGGCTAATTTGGACTATTTCATATGAATTCAGACGATCTCACTGGTACATTTTAGTACTATTTGCTTTTGCGCCAGTGATGTAGGTTTAGGGGTGGGGCTTCAGTATTGCTTTTTCTAGTAATCGTACGTTTTTGTGTGATTCACAATGTATGAATTCATACGAATTCCCACGAGATCAGGTGGGATCTTACACATAAATCAAATATATCGCTGGTTAAACTAAGCCACACATTCAGTCTCAACCTCACAGCTATAAACCCGTCAGGATCCTGTCTCTCCATATGTATCCCACCTCCTCTCTGAGTCTCAGAGACAGAGTATCTTTCAGTTATTAGTGCGATCTGAGCTCAGCGGAGGAGCTGCTCTTGTGCCTTGTGTGTCAGTGGTCCAGACAGTGCCCTGCGGCTCCTCCTGGCAGCCGCAACACACACACACACTTTCTTCTACTTCTACTCTTTATTCTTTCAAACACACACTAACATACACATGAGCAAAAGCACCGGCAAATATGCATACACATGTCCAGATGTACATATTTATCTCATGTGCCGGATTAAATTATAAGAACATGTGCATGCTCACCAGCTGTGTGTTTTCAGATAAGCATTATCGATCCGTTTGATATTATTTGCAATGCGAAGCACATTGAACATTTTTATTAGCTTGATTTAAAATTCCTGGTTATCTTTCCTCTCCTGATGTTATGGCTATTTGGTTTCCAATGGGACACGTGGTGTGGCACTTTTTATGTTGTACTTCACATTCACAATAATATTTTTACTGTAAGCAAATTGACTTCACTTTGGAACTGACTTTGCAAACGTTACAGTTAAACTTTTCCACGTGCCGTCCATTTGACAACCCGTACAGGTGTAAGCATCGCGGGCATGGATATTTTTGGCGTGCAACTTCTGCTTCATTACTCACACCTCTAATTTTTCCGAAACAAATGAACCATCAACAGAAATTCAACAAAGATAATTAAATTGCCAGAGGAACTTCGAGGCCGACAAGAAATATGAAATACGATTCGGTTTGTTGTCAGAGGGCAAATTGCTAAATGATGTACCATACAAATGAACCATCCTCTTCATCTGCCAGCGCGCTAGAATGATGGCTCTCTCATGGAGTTTGGCTCTGGAGAAAATATGTTCCCCCTCCAAGCCATTAATGATTCAATCTCTTTTGCAAACCAACGACAGACTGTTTCTTCCTCTCTGCTTTTGATGTATTACATACATTTCAGATATTGCAATATTGATAATCCATTTCAGTTCATTTCTGCATTTGACTCTAAAAATGTTAAAACAACAGGATAAAATGCGAAAGCTCTAGATGCATATGTACTCTGCTTGTGCCCTGCCATCCGTGCATGATTTTCAAGAGTTTTATTGGGAGATGTAAATGCAGAGTCCCTCGTGACTAGACGCGGTCTCCGCAGCATAGACAAAACTGTCATGTCCACTCGAGTGGCTGAGATTCATCTGATTTAATGCCTCTGGATTAGGAGTTTTGGGCAGCTGTGCTTAGGTGATCAAAAGCCAGGATTTACTCATCTATGGTTTTCTTGGATTCTGCATGGATCAACTAAACCATCTGAGGTCCCTGAATTTCAATTTCTGCTAAGCATGAGGCTTGAAATGTAAAACACATTAAGGGGATCTTCTGATTCTTCCGCACTCGCAGACCATGAACCTCAAAACGCAATAACCATCAATAGTGTTCAACCAAAAACTTCTGGATCATACAATCCTTGTAAATCCAAGTTAAAGTGTTAACATTTTGTAACATAAATAGTTATATTTCTGTCAGTGGATTTCTGGCTGTGCACGTGCAAATTCAAGAGCTGTTGGCACACGGGGGCCTGGCTTTGTGTCCAACTTAGATCCACACCCCCATCCAAAATTCCTAAAAATAAAAATAAAAGAGTTGCGTTTATTCCTGTTACAAAACAGTCTACAGCCACATAACATTTGTTTTGTTTGAGTTACCTCATTGTGATTTGTTCAATTTATGAAGTATACTTAAGTTCAAACAAATTATTTAAGCATATGCTTTATGTAGTAAATATACTAATGTCTACTTGTAAGTGTATTATTGTGAATAAATCACAGCTGAAGGGCATTGTTCGGCACAACACTAGTTAAAGCACTACCCTCAAGTAACTCGTTGCTTAAATATAAAACGGTTACACAAACCAACACAATAAAACATGCTTAAAAACACTGTGTGCATATTGAGACAAAACACTCGCACATATATATTTTAAGTTGTTTTCGATCAAGACACCTCTAACATTTAAGTTTGTCTGGGACTAGTCTAAAGCTCGGTCTGGGAATCTGCCCTGAAGTATACTCTACTAATGTGTTCATTTTTATACTTTTAATATACCTTTAAATAAATTTGAAGCAGGTATTGATCAAGTATAAGCATAGGCTAAATATACTTTTGTCAGTATATATATTAAGTATACTTAAGTGTAATTTTAAGTGTTTTTCTGAGAAGTACAGTAAAAGTAAAATAAAAGTATACTTTCTTTTTAATAAGAATACTAATAGCACACTTGAATAAATGTCTTTTTGTAAAGTCAGTTGAGGTGGTGTTAGGAAATGAACATTAACATTTTGCATTCTTAACACACATGCACTTAAAACCACAAAACTCTTATTCAGATTTTATGGAGTTTTTAAACCTTCTGTTCCCCTGGAGCTAACAAATGTCAACTGCATTATTTTATAAGATTATAGGTGAGCTGACAAACTTTTGACATTTTCAGCTGTTAGCTGACATTGAGTCCTACACTTTAAACGCAAGTCGGTGCTCTCACCGTCTAAATAATTGTGAAGTACAACACCCAGTGAATTACAACCGTAAGCTCTGCCGATTCTTTCAAATACATTAATTTATATTTATTATTAAGCACCTGCCAACATCATTTTACAGTACGTTGGAAGAACCACAGATGAAAAAATACCACTGATTATTCAATAGGACATATTTGATATCCTCGCACTTTAAGATAATCAGCTCGATTGCTTTGCCTTGAATATCCATTTGTAATCTTGCGCTCCTATGGTGAGAGCTGATCTCATTGGAATAGCGAGCCCATTCAGAGCTCTTGACAAGCGGACAATGGTGTTTAAAACGGCTGCGCCGCAGAAATTAACGTTAAGCACTTTCACAGGCCGACTCCCCTATGACCACAACTTGACAGTGTTTCATTGTACACCCATCAAAATGACAGCCATGGAAAACCCTGGTAAATAGAAAACAACTCGGCTCTCCCCCCAGTCATCTGAATTCTTGCAAAATAACCTCCAATTAGGTCAAAGCCTGATCCACCAGCAAACATGAGTGAAATCAATTTAGAAAGATGCGGGTAATGGACGGATGTGTCTGTTTTCCCCTTGGAAATATTAAGGAAAACATCAGGCTGTCTTAAAGGCATGGTGGGTGATCCTGTCCAGAAACATTTTTGGTCATGTTGGTTGGAATTCTCTTTACATCCTGATAGCAATCAAGAACTATAGTGGTCAAATAATATTTGTATAATTATATTTAGTTTGTGAAAGGAGTAGAACCAAAAAACATTCGCCCAATCAAAACGTTCTAGCCGAACGCTGTGACTGGTCATGTGTACATTTTCAGATGACGTATTTTGCATACCACTGCGCACCCGGTTCACGCAGACATCATACGTCATCAGCGCCGCAGCGCACTCACATCCACTGTGTCAATGTAGGGAGAATGGTGGACAATCAGCAACAATCAAACTTTCCTGCGGAACCTACAACAAGTAAATCTTCAAAACGAATGTCCATTTTTGAAAAAGCAGTGACGAAAAAACGTCTGGATCATGGAAGAGGAAAAACTCGAATTAACATCTGTTCAGCTTTTACACGATGGAGACAGCTCTGGCAGGCAAAGGGTCTGAAAGACGATGTCACAATTTGCAGAAGATATTCTAGACAGGGACTAACACGAACAGGGTACGAAGAACGAACCGCCAAGGGACAAAGAGAAACTGGGGCTACAAATAGGGAGCACTAACGAGGGAAGTTAACAAGGGGCAGGTGAGGAGAATGAAACATGGGACAATGACGGGCAACAAGGGGGCGGGGCCAAAGCACGAGACAAGAAGACACCTGGCTCAATGTCATAACAAACAGCCACGTGTCTCCACACAAGACATAACACACATACAAGACATATTACTGTCATGACCCTGTTCACAAAAACTAGAAATTTCAGGACAAGGACCATGACAGACGATACCATGGTTGCTCTCTTTCTTTTGGACAGGTATGTACATGCTACATGTACAGAATAATTTAATGGATTTAGTTTGTAGTTTGTTAGTGGATTTACAAAATACATTCGTGCGTTTGGAGGAGGCGTGGCTTTGGACGGCGAATCGCATAGAGGGTGGGATTATAATTTCAGTGCTTGCAGGCTAAAATTAGCACCTTTTCAAATCAACCACTCCACCTTTAACTAGGGTGACCACCCGTCCCGCTTTGCGTTGTACCGCACAGCATTTTCATCCCTTGTCCCGCACGTCGCATATTGAGAAAATGTCCCGCATTTTCATCAGTCTGTTGGTTTTTAGTTGTCACATTACGAAACACGTTCTTTAACCCGAAATGCACGAGACGCTTGTTTGCGCTATTGTTTATTTAACTATTAAATAGCGCTGTGTCAGCAACCCGGTGCACACCAGTGTCCATCGAGCTCATTCAAACGCAATTTTTTAAAGCCTTTTATCCAATGTATGAGAAGAAGGCGGTGATATCAGTCATCAAGAGGCCGCAACTTCTGTCAGTAGATTGGGTGGAAATCCTCCCATGTCAACTTGCCGAATAAAAAGTCACTAAAACATCGTAAACTGTGTGGCTTGTTTAACAATAATATATTTTAAAAGAGAAACTCTTTTTCATTATTTGTTTGTTCTCTTTTTAAGATCTTCAAAGTTTACAACATGATAACTCTAAATCTAATCTGTGCTCAAAATTTAAAGAGACAGTGACCCTTAAATTGAAATCGCAATTAAAATTGTTGCCTCAATTATGTTGTAGTTGGAATGGACTAAAAACAAATTATTTTTATAAGCTAAAAAATTATATAGAAATGTTTTCATTCCGTTATTATGTCACAGTTTCGCGCTACCTTTCAATGGTGTCCCACATGGTCCCACACAAACGGATTACCTGTCCCACATTTGGTTTGTTGGGTGGTGGTCACCCTAGTCTTAGCGTGTTTCTGGACGTGGCAGATTGTGGTGAGATTCCACACGGGGGAATTAACAATGTTGAATTTTATGGAGGAAACTATCGCAGTGCTTGTGTGCCAAATTGAATACTGAAAATTGGAAAGTAACCTCGCAAAAATCATTACTCAATTAATTGTCTGTGAAAATTGATTGTTTTAATCAATTAAGAAAAAAATGGGATGAAAAGCATTTTTCACAAAGCAGTCAAGCCATCATGAGGACGCATCAGAAGGTACGTTCACCTGGGGTGCAATGCCAATATCTGGACTTCAAAGGTCAACCTGTAGGACCTGGAGGAACAAAGCAATTACAGAGAATGCATGGCACTGTGTCAAATGCATTAGCAAGTCAAACATACTAATCTTTGAAGACCTCTCTACAGTGGGTGGAATGCCTTCAGCTATGGATTTTCGCAGCGCTGAAACACAAAGCCTTCAGTGTTCGTGGCTGCGTGCCAAACCCATGACACACAGGCGTGGAAAGGCCTTTCAATTAGCAGCCTATCGTAAAACACTGTGACACTTCTCCGAGAAACTGACCTGAGATCTATAGTCATTGCTGTCTAGAAATCATCATACAATTTTACTTGCCCCTGGGAGTTTTGTATTTTGCAACACCTGTGGGTTTTCAGAGCAAATATGCAGAGGATGGTGTGTGTCAGAATGTATTCTGATGGGAACGACAAAACAGCATTCAATGAAACGCAATACGGAATGGAGAGATAAAGGCTGCCGTTTTATTACTTTAACAAGCTTGTATAGGTCTCAGGTGTGCAGAAATAACGCGCCGAGCATATGCACGTACACATTATAACAAACAAGACGCATTTGCTAATCTCTTTTATGTCTTTGAAGTTGAATTTACAGAGTGCCACATTAAAAGCGCACATTGGAGGACTGGTGAGGCAAATCAGTTGCTTATGGAAAGAACATGGGTATTAATGGATATTTGTTGTATAGATTCGGCAAAGTATATGTCGTTTATCCTAATTATAAATAAGCCGCTGACCACTAACTGTTACATAGCCATTAGAATAAAAAGAAAATGTGTTACGCTTAGACATGCGGGTCCTGCTCCAGGATGCTCGCGAGATAGATGTCACGCGAGCGCCGAACGCGGTCGCGCAGTCCACATGGACCTGTTTATATATTTAAAGCGCAGAAGCGCACGCAACTCCCACCGAATGTATCGTGAAGCCTGGCCTCTCAACCGCTTCCAACAACTTTGAGGAAAAACCACCAGGAATTGAACGGAATGGAAACAGAACGCTGAGGGAAAAGTAATGACCTGCCATTGGGAAGGTCGACGCTTGGCTGCACAAAGAGATAGAAGCGGCAAACAGTAGCGCGGGAAACTGGGTCGGGAGCGGTAAGGGAATAGGTGAGCTTTAACCTTCCTCTCTGCAGGAGTTGAGATGAGAGCCTTCAGCGGGGACACGAACAAGACACGAGGGGAATGTTAAACACAAGGAAGCCGCGGAGAACCCGCCACGGCCAATGAGATCACACCTCACGTTCTGCTAATATGCTGTGACCACTCTCGCGCCGATGAGATGACTTCTGGAAAAAAACTGTGTTTGCCTCGCTTAAATGTAATCACAGTTCTGATAATCCATGTCGGCGATGCTTTACTAGATTGTCGAGTATCTAAGTTACAGAGATATTTTCTGCAGCCTTTGGACAGGTCGCCATGTCCACGCATGTTTAATAACTTGCAAACCCACTTTGAAGGTTTGCTTAAACTTAAAGGGATAGTTCACTCAAAAATACAAATTCTGTCATTTATTCACCCTTATGTTGTTCAAAACCTTTATATTATATTCTGCATACCCTGTGAAACACAAAGAAGATATTTTGAGAAATGTATTTTGTAAAAGTGGTTTTGTGTCCATGCCATGAAAGTCAATGGGGACCAATGTTGTTTGCCAATAACACTTTGTATGAATTTATACAAATTAGCCACCTCGTACAAATTGACATCAGGCTGAATACTTCCCAGACTCACATGTTACACATGTGACCTTCCTCAAGAAATATAGCTTAACTTTGCCTTCAAATTATGCACCGCTATTACTTTGAAATGAGGTGCTTTGTGCACGGCTCTTTTGAAGGCCAAGTGAAAGCACCTGTTGATGTGATAAAGGGGTGAAGAGCAGGGGTTAAGATGACTCCTTATTTAAATGGGAGGGTTCCAGTTCCTCAGCACAGCTCCTCCTCAATCCAGTCATGCAGTATCATCAAAGACTTACAGCTTTGATCAGCTCTTCAAAAGCCTTCACTGGCCTCTTGTCAGGGTCTGCTCTGCTGGTAGTTCAGACTCTCTGTGCCACTTCTGTTAAAATGGCCCAATTAATTCACCACACTCTCCATATCAAGTGTATGCTGTCAGTGGTAAGGGAAGGCAAAATTCCATCATGCTGGTTTGGGAAGCATGATTTTAGAAATAAAAGATGTGCCCTAAATCTATACAAATGACAACATCAAATTCTTAAAACTTTATTTTATTTATGGGTTTATTTAGTTATGCATTTATTGAAGCGTTATATTTGCATTTATGTATTTATTTGTGCATTTATTCATTTATGCGTTTATTTATTTTGCAATTTACTTATACATTTATTTTAATTGTATGTATTTTTGTATTTTATTTATTCATTTGTTAAATTGTATTTTATTATTGTGTTTAGTTTGTTTATTTATTTATGCATTTTTTCAATTCTTTTTATTTATGCACTTTATTTATTTGTTGCATTAATTTATGCATGTATTTATTTATTTGTTTTTTATTTTCATTTCATTCCTTTTTTTAATGCATTTATTTATATTTGAAATTTATTTATTGATTTTGATTTCATTTATCTCTTTTAGAATTTTATTTTTTATTGTTGTGTTTTGCTTATTTATTTATGCATTTATTTATTCATTCATGCCTCTATTTATATTTGTAATTTATTAAAAAAAAATATTTTTTTTATTGCCTTTTATTTATTTGTTGCCTTTTATTTATTTGATTGTGTTTTGATTATTTGTTTATCTTAGCAATTATCTTATTCTGTAAATAACTATGTAAAGCAACTGATATTTTATGCATTTGGCAGGTGTTTCAT
>NC_079908.1:9376445-9434338 GCF_024868665.1 Triplophysa rosa
GTAATAAAAACATAACGCTTCATTATTTAAGGTCTTTATACACCTCTGAAAACATAGTTATGCATATTATATTGCATTTCTGTCAATAGATCCTCCTTAAAGGTGCAGTGAACTGGCCGTTTTTATTGTTTTATACTATTGTCTGATGTCTACTTATGACGTTCGCGTGGTTTTTACATTCGAAAACATCAAAATCAATAAGTAATAGGCCTGTAATAGTAATAAGTAATTCTACCCTGGTTTTGAGGCCGGCTGGAGAAACGCTGGGTTTTTAAGGGCGGGCCGCATAGAAGACTTGGAAGTGAACGCCCACTGCTGTGATTGGATAGAAGCTTGCGTAGTTGACTTAGTTGGAGCCTTCTGTGAATTTGGTTAGACACGTAATGTTACGTAACGTGATTTTACTCTGAATAACGTGAATTTACAGACTTATTTCCCGGATGTGATGGCAAGGATTTGCGTATAGTTTGGATAGCCTATAGTTGTATGGTGTTTAGTGATATATGACCGTACATGTCAGCATCCCGCGAACCGGACAGAAGATCACTGTGATCGCGGGTATGAAATGTTATAGTTTTCATGATAAATAAACAAACGGTAGACTCCCGGCCAAAATGACCCAGCACCAGAAATAATATCAAAACACTTCAAAACAGCCTCAATTATTCGCAAACGGTGGATAAAACCTTGAAAAATTATATATTATATATAGGTCCCCAGGTAATACTATCAGGGCATATCAAGCGATCTCTAACAAAGCAATAGTGACGCATAGTACAAATATGTTTTACTCACATAAGATTGCTGCGCCATTCCTATCGGATCCAATATTGACGGCACAGCACTGCTTTTTAAGTTTAGTCTCTCCGCAAAGACTTGTTCAAGGAATCCGCGTTGAAATGAAGCGAACAAACGCTCAATGTTTTACCCACGTGAGCTGGAACGTCTTTAAAAATGAACTTCACGCATTCCTACTGTCGGGATCCGAAGGACGGTTATGCAGCGACTGTGTTCTTCCACAACCAGGCACTGCACAATATTTTGCGATCTTTAACGGCATGATGCTTACACTCGCTTTATCTGGTTTCGTGCAGCTTGTGTTCAGTACTGTAATGCGCGAACCAGTGGGTGGGGCTCGAGAAGTAGGTGTTGATATTCTTCTGTGGAGGCTGTGTTCAACCTATAGGTGCATTCCAGGACCTGCCGTTCGCTGAGCCTCGTGTCAATAACAGTTGTTATTTCAGTAACAAGGGCGTTTCAGGTCTGACACTTACATGATGTTCGCTTGAATACGATTCCCTCTTATATAACAAAAGCTTGGGTTAAAATTGTGGTCCTAGTTCACTGCACCTTTAAAATCACACATTGGACCTTTAAATGTTAAAAGGTTACATGTCAATGTCAACATTGAGGACTTTTTAACTTGCAAGTTTACGTTTTTAATTCAGTACTGAATTTGGTTCCGATTTATGACCTAAACTAGGCACGTGGAATCCAAAATGTGCTCTGTTCGGGAGCTTTTAGAAATGGTTTTATAACCACTCAAACCAACCACTTATCCGACATGGAGTGCTTTTCCCAAAAGTTAAAATGGCAAGCTCGAATAAATCCGATCTTGTCAGCTTGACACCACCAATTACCGGCTGTGAAGTTGGCGAGGCCCGGTTGAGCCGTTCTGCCTCAAACTTTAATCAACCGTCGTTTATTTTATCAACGTGTTCATTAAGAGGCTCAGGCTAATCCACCTTTGCCTTGTCTTAATGCAGCTCTCTCATCTATTTCCAATCAGTCGCCGGTCTCGAAGCTGTCTCGCATTTAGTTCAAAATCAGCTAGTGGCAACCCTCGCAATGAGACTCCTGCCCGGAGTATATTAGAGTCTGACCTCTTGGTATCCTCGTGGATGTTAATTACATCCGCACACACCCACGCCGGCTGTCCCTCATACGAAGGTATCGACTCTCCGGTCACTCAGAGCGGTAAACATCCACCGATCTATGAAACTGGGGTCACCTTCATTTTAGAAGACTGTTGTAATCTTCTTTCACTCAGGTCTGAGCTGTCTATCAGACCCCTGCATTCAGACTGGGAATAACTTCTTTGACTTTAATCTGTCCCGGGGAATTGCACATCGCATTGCCTTGATGGAACTGCTATTTTCACGTTATGAAAGATTCGTATGCGTACACACACGGGCGCTCACGCACACACTTAGACAAACAAACGGATAGTTGCATAGGCTGTGTGCCTCACAGTAACCGCAGACCGAGTAAACCGAGCTGGAGAAACAAGATTGCCACTCTGAGTCTGTGTCCATGACCTTCTATTTCTTCTCTGCCCTCATCAGCTACAGTACAGAGCCACTGACTGCCGCACTGACGCTCGGAGCAATCTCACAGAGAGAAGGGTGGCCGACGAAAAGCTGACCTTTGATCCAGGACAGAATTCAATTTGGGTAAAAGACCTTGGTGGTATCAGCTTTCAATGGGATCTCTCCAGCGTCGGATATATAAACAGGCTAGAGTGATGGACGCCTGTAAGATTTTTTGGCAAGCGGGATATTGTTAAGATGACAGACAAGGGTAGCTGACATGTGTGGTTACAGCTGAGGCAAGAATGCGGTACTGCTGCCGTGTGCTTAATTCTGCAGCGCTTCTGGAGAGAATAATACATCAACTGTGGTGAATTTAGAGGCTAATTAGGTTTACCAGAAGAGGCAATGTTTCACAATATCTTTGATCTTTGCTTCCAAGACTAAAACAGCAATTTACGTCTTGAAGTTAATTATATGTTCGTGCGCTACTTATAAAGGCTATTAAAGTGTGCTTAATCAATGAAAAAGTTAAGAGTTCCTGGAGTAACGCGCAACGTTCTTTCCTCAAGTAAAAAAACACAACAGAGTAGCAAGTTCTGTTGTTTGAACGTGTTTAACTGGAGTTTAAATGCAAAACCGATATTGCATAAAGAGTCCAAATAGTCAAAGAGTTTCCTCATTAGAAAGTTATACCAGTTCTCCATTCTTTCCAAATACTGTTTGAAAAATGTACACTAAGTGAGGAACGGCATACTGCAATACTAGTGTTTTCCAATATGACCTGGGCAGAAATGTGTTTCTTTAAAGTCATCACTTACTCACAAAAATAAGTGTACTTCAAGTTCATTTTATTAAGTATGCTTCCTAAGTATGTTTCTAGTTGTATGTTTACTAATATCAATGTACTGTATAGTACAGAGTGTACTATTTTGATAATAACAGTAGTGAACTTTGAATACACAACTACAATTGTGTTTGTACAGTAACTGAACTACAAGTGAACTTAGGTATACTGACAGTTTACTAGTTCAATACTTGTAACACATGTTTTAATTTAAGAAAGTAGCTTTAGAAGTATAGCCTATACTCTCTGGAAACTTCTAAAAGTTGCGAAAAAAGTAAAAAGGTAATTTAATAGGCTACTCAATCAGAAGAGTAAACACAACTATAGGCCAGAATACTTTGAATACTTAATCTGCAATCGAGATATACTTCAAAGTAGAACTGAGTACACGTATAAAATAAACCTTTATTTACAAATTGACTTTTGTTAGTACAAGTATATTTTAGTATAATTTTAAATATATTTATGGAAAGTACATAATGAAAAAAGAGTGAAAGCATACAGTACTTTAGCACACTAAGAGCACACTTGATTTATTTTACTTTTTGTAAGAGATGTTATACTGGATATCACTTAATATCACTCAATCACATGCACACGTCTGTTTATTAACTCCGTGGGGACACTCCATAGGCTTAATGATTTTTTTACTGTACAAACTGTATATTTTATCCCCTAAACCTAATGATCATAGAAAACTTTTTGCATTTTTAGATTTAAAAAAAATATTGTTTTTTCAAAGGGGGCATCAAAATTGGTCCCCACGGTGACACGAGTCCCCATTTGTTGGTGTGCAATCAGGTTTAGGTCCCCGGGACTTAAAAACAAGGCCACACACACACACATTATTGGTGAAAATAGATTAACCAGATAGCACATATAGACTATGTTCTACTATAAGTGTCATCCACAGTCTCAAAACCTGGACACATAAACACTTCTTTTTTGTTTCCCTAAGCCTTTTAACAGTTTTTTTATTATTGGGAAAAAAGTTTGGAGCTGGAGCATGAAGCTGCGTTCAGACCGCTAGCCGTCTCTTGCTACGAGGTCATTAGAAGGCGTTAGTTTTGGTTGCTGTAGTAACAATTATAAACTGTAATTTCCTGCAGTAACTGACGTGAGCTCCGCTGCTGTACTCCTATTGGTAGTCTCTCCCGAAAGTCGCTCATCGTGTGCATAAAGTTGAGCAAATCTCAAAATCCCACTCCCTGTCGCCCACGGTCACTGCTCGTGTCATCGGATGTTGCTAAGCTAACATTGAAAAGAATGAGATCATGTCGCTCTGTCACTACCAGTCGCTGGTGGTGTGAATGGGGCGTATGAGTGCGGACTCTTATATCCAAAGTAACTTAAAGTGCATTCAGTCTGTTTTTATTTGTCATAATGTGTTTCCAGGAATAAAACCCATGACGTGTGCACTGCTACTACAACGTTCTGTCCATTACAAACAATAAGTACTTAAATGTCAATTTTGTTGAGTATATTTAATCAAAGATCAAGTATATGTTAAATTATAAGCTACTTTATGTAATAAGCATTAGTATTAGACTAGTATACTCCTATCCTGTTCCAATACTATTTTAAAAAAGTGTAAAAAATGGGTTTTTAAAATGAAAGTATACTTTATTATTTTTAAGTTTAAAAGAAGATTGCACACTTAATAATTGTATTTTTTGTAAGGGACTAACTGAGATATTGAAACACTAGAGAAACAGTTAAATAGCATTTGAACATTACAACCCAAACATTACAAATAATTATTTTAATTGACTGTCAAAATGGGGGGAAAAAATCTTTCATTTTACTTACTAGAAATTGGTTTTTGAATTTTAGAACTTGCTAAAACCTACCTAAAACCTGCTTATCTCTGGTCAAGAATCGCTGCTCTATACCAACCCCTGCCAGTGTGTGACCATTTTCTGAATTTGAGACTTCCAGGCCTCACCCGCATCCTGAATCATGTGAGCCTGTAGCACACCCTCCTCCGGTCCTCCCCCACAGGGTGATGAAGCTGAGATGTACCACTCAGTGACGGCACATTTAATCAGCACTCCGAAATGTACGATCGCATGAGACACGGCTCCACGCCACACGTCTCCACACACTGCTCTTACAAGTACGGAATAACCATGCGTGATCACACGATCAATCCACCAGCAGCTTTTAAATTAGCATCTCAAACCCTCAGCACATGTTTTGTCACAGACTGCCAAGCAGTAAAATTGATATTAAGAATATTGACTGTCTTGCACGACACTCTATTAATAATGGCAGGGATGAATAGGTATGAGGAATACTATAACTCTTCTGATCAGGAGGTTGAAAGGCATTATGGGATGGGTGTTCCTCGGCAGGTTGATGGATTGAAGTGTGCTGTTCATGCCCTGATGCCAATGGCGTCTGGCAATGTATATGTATTAAATATATGTATTGTCAAAAAATACACATGTATATATAAAAAGGATAGTTTTCCCAAAAATAAAAAAATCTGTCATCATTTATTCACCTTATTCTTTTTTTCTGCACAACACAAAAGAAGGGAGTGCAGATTTTTTCTGTCCGGTAGACATACAGCCATGCCAATTTAGCAACAGTTATTAATAAATTCAGCCATTTAAGAAAGGTCTTTCTTCATTAAAACAAGGTATGCAAGTTCTCCACGAAATTTGAAAGCTTCCCGACCTCAGATGGGTCAGAGATGACGTTAAAGGGAAAGGGAGCAATGAAACATTAATATTTCGAAAGAAATGTTTTATTTAAGTACCTCACAGCAGTGCTGCTGCCATGAGAAACATTTACCCATCGGAAATGATATTATGACCCTGGCAGAGGCCATGCGATGGCTTGTTTATTTTGTTGAGAGTAGTTCCAGGAAGCTATTATGAGAGGTGACTGTATGTGGTTGTGCTTTTCAAAACAAAGCAACGGTCGGGCACTATTTTGTGCTTTCACATACCGACATGGGCCTGCCTTGTAGACACACACACTCTGATCTTAGAATTGAAGAAGATTTATTGTGCCTATATTGTTTTTTGTAACGCTAATCATATCTGCCAGGTGCGTATTTATGATAATGAGCCAGTTGACTATATGGAGCTCTTGAATGTTAACTTAAATTGAATACAGATTACCATACATGTGGATAATGATCTTGAGATGCTTTATTTCAATTAAGATGTCTCTGGATCCTTTGTTAAACTGCAACACGTGACACCTACGATTCGTCAGGACTCCGGCTGTTCCCGTTTAGTCCAATCTCATGGCTCAGGCGAAGTGGATTAAAACATCTAAGGAGGTAATCAGACCTCCTAACACAAAATAAAAAGACTAGATGCCCGATGTCTCTCAGCGAAGTGTAACCAATAACCATTCCATTTGCGGGTGTGCAGCTGAGCTTGAAATTAATACAAATCTCTTTTATTTCAAAAACGAAGCCTATGAATTGCCGGCAGCGCTTCCAGGTGATCTTACTGTATACCAATTAGGTAGCTAGCTAGAATGGCCCGCTTCGGCTCTGATTGATGTCTGACCTCTCGGGACCCTTGAAAATCACTCGCTCTGCATTCTGCCGCCGTTCCCCTGGGATACTGATGAATGGCGACCCAAACAAATGAAAATGTTTATCGTCCTCTTATCAAATTAACCACTCTATTGCACAGTTAATTGTTTATTAAAGGACTTAAGATGGAATCATATAATGAACCTGGGACCGGTCTTAAGCTTTTTTCCAATTAGGAAAAGCATTGACTCATGTCATCGGAATGATGTCACTCCGATGATACTAAATCTGCATGTATAAAAACTATATACTGTATATTTATTTAATTATATAGTGAAAATTAATAACTCCGTTTTCAAAAAAATTAAAAAATCACGTTTCTTTATTGTGCATTCCAATTAATATCAATCAAACTGCAGTTGGTTTGTTTCGATTTAAGCCATAATAACTCAAAAAATACAGCTAACTAACACAATAAAACACGATAAAAACATGATAACATAACAAAAAACCTTTAAAAAAAAACGAGTTATCGCATTTTGGAACCAAACTCTTTATATAGGGAGAGAGAGAGAGAGAGATTCTCTTTATCATATATACAGTAGTTGTATGATCGTCAGTGATAAGATAAATAGAGGGACCACAGCACCCCCTGGTGTTTAATATTGCTAAAGACCACCATCTAAGAATTAAACTTTCAAGTCATGTTCTGAAAAAAATACGTATACCCCCTATTTTCTCTGAAGTAGATACTTTAAGAGAAAATAGGATCAGCAAGAGACATTTGGGGCAGCCCCATAAATAAAGTAGCCTAAGTTTGAATTTGCATATGAACATTGCAAATGTAAGAAGAAACCCTGCAGGCAGAAATAATTATATGTATCAGAAATACACACAGTGTTTGTCAAATATGCTGCAAAATGCCAAGGCACATATACGGTAGCCTAACATTTGCCGATTATAAATTGACCTGCCACCTGCTGTGAAATGGCAGTCTAGCATTTTAGCTTATGCTAGATTTGAGAAAAAATCTCATTAAGCAGCTTATAAAATGCTTGTTGGCATGACCTCGTCTCAGACAGTATTGCTGTTGTATGTGAATTTAATTAAGCTATATTTTAATTAAATGGTTGCAGATTGGCATCATGAAGGGTCATGATAGGCTATACATAAAATGAGGATAAGGAAACAATTGCTTATTTAACTTAATGCATATACAGTAAATATAAAGAATCTCTTACTGTAGATGTCTGTAGACCAGTGGTTCTCTTTTTCGTCGTGAGGCTCCCCTTTGGGCCCCCTTTGTGTAGAGTGCCCCCCCCAAATAAAGACTTATATTCTTAAACTTAGAATTTTATTTAAACCATCAACATATTCAGTTATGCAGTGTGATATCAATTATTTTGGTTGGTGTTCTGATTTTTGATTCCCTAAAATGTATTATACATTTCTAAATTTCACAAAATGCCACAAAATCTGTGCCCCCCAGGATCCATCTTGGGCATCCTTTTATTCTCTAATGGCCTTTTGTTGCCCACTGTTTACCTTCCAGCTCATCCGCTTGTAATTACATGTTATAATATGATGTCCACAATACAGAGCCTTTCCATCGTATCTGGCTAAAACCTAGCAGGTCAGACCTTCATGCCGAGTTGACTTTAATGACTTTTTAATGGGTATATCAGTTTTAACGACCCACTACAACACTTCAAATCATTTTATTGGAATGATGAATGATTGAGAAAAGGTTAACATTAATTTAATTTACAGCGCCAGTCTTTCCGTTTTTGCTAGGCTGAGACTGCATCGCACGAGGCAGTGAGAGAGAGGGATGGGGGGTGAGCGACGTGCGTTCATTATGTTGGCAAAAGGCTGAGGTGATTTATGATAGCAGCGTTGTTGTTTTCCCTTATCTCTAATTAGACCCTTTTGCCGAATTAACTGATTTGGGTGACAAAGCGCCAAGACACGGTTAACAAGGCAGGTGGCCTTGTTCTACATCATTCTTCATTCTCAAAAGAGTCACTTTAGAGACCAGAACCGAATTGAGTCTTTTAAAATGTCCAAACATCTTCGGAGATCCCATGTCTCATTAATCTTAGACTTATGGAGGGAATTACATGATTTCCTGTACCGTATGTAGCTTAATGAACAACTACTGTTCATTTCTCCTGCATTGGATGAGCCAATTGGTTGAATGTAAAAAAAAGGGTAGAATGTTTTTTTAAAACACAAGAGGTCCTTAAAAATGTAGTTTTTATGTTTACAATGTTGGTTCCATAATATTTTACAAATAATTTATTAAATGACTTTTTAAACAATACTATCAGGTGGTGTAGCCATCAAACAAATTCATTAGAAGAAACAAATGTATACAATTTTAAATAAAAAACCAATTAAAGTTAAATAATAAAATATTTTTATTAAATTACTTTTAAAACAATATTGGTTGGTGTAGCCAGCAAACATTATATAAATAAACATTAAAATAAATAAATGGATAAGAAACACAATAAAATTAAATTAAAATATAATATTGAAATATTTTGTATTAAATTACTTTGAAACAATATCGGTCGGTGTAGCCATCATAAATAGATAATAAAAATAAAATTAAAGTAATAATATAATATATAATATAATACATTTTCACAGACTTTTCTGTTAATGATAAAACACATTGCTGTACAGTGCAAAATTAAAAATACATGTGAAACAACTGTAATAAAGCAACACGTACAATTCCTTCTTGTTTTAAATAAATATTCATATTCCTTATAACATTCAAATTACAGATTTTGTTAAAGCACAAAGTAACTTACAATTTTTGTCCCGTGGTTTGCTCTGCTCTTGTAGAACAGTGCCCTCTACAGGCCTTTGAATGACTCAAAGTCATTTATCATGAGTTGAGGGAACACATCATTAAGTTGAACTGGCCTCTCTTGCCCTAGGTTGTATTATGAGTTAAACAACGTCACCGTGGGCCTCACTGGCCTGTTTCCTGCCCTAAGTTACTTACACCTTTCATTTCACCTTTTACCTGTAAACCTCTCTCTCTCTCTCTCTCTCTCTTTTACTCTCCCTCTCTCCTCCTTCCCTTTCCCTACTGTATAAAATTGATTCCTGTAACACTAGGCAGTGAGAGTTGTGTTGGCATTGTAGACATGACATCTGTTCTCTCTCTCTCCTCTGTTCTCTTGGCTCTAAAACTGTGCTCAGGTAAGACTGTTCAAGAACACACTCTCTCTCTCTCTCTCTCTCTCTCTCTCTCTCTCTCTCTCTCTCACACACACTCTCTCTCTCTCTCTCTCTCTCTCTCTCTCTCTGTGTGTGTGTGTACAGGTGACTGAATGACTGCTTTGAAGCTTTGAATTCTGGCCTGAAAAAATAGGAGTGAAATATGACTCATCCTTCTTGCACAGAAACAATGTGTGCTTTTTTATAGTCATGAAGTTTGATGATTTATAAGACTTGTTATGATAAATTCAGGATTTTCAGCATTATAATGTATATTTTATACTATTATTCAAAATGATTAACAAATTAAAAATTATTAACAAATGCATAATCTTACACATTTTACTGTTCAATGTATTGAGGGGTCCTAAAGACCACTAAAAAGAATCAATTTCACATTTTTAAATTTAATATTATAAATGTAATATATTACAATTATTTTATTAGTATGCATTCATGACTGCAGATTTCAGCTGGCACAGCCTTCACACGTCTGTGCAAAATCTGCTGATCCATGTTTTCACAGCATGCTGTGTGAACGTTCCAAAGAGCATCTTTTGTGCTTTAATTGAAGCAAAGGAAATCTGACCTTTTGCACAAAGAAGTTAGCATGGTCATAAATTTACTTACATTTCATTAGTTACCTAGTAATAGAGCAGAGGCTTATTAAATTAAATAAGGTCTTTATTTTATGTCACTTCAATATTACCTTTTCCGAGTTTTTAAATATTTATTTCCTCTTCTTTTTTGCTGTTTCCAGGTTTAAATATGTTTTCAAGTTCCGGATGTAGTGTCAGACCTTTGGAGCCTTCTGTACATTGTAGCAAATAAATGTAAACAAATATTGACATTTAATATATACATAACACTAAAATGACTTATTTCTTAATAAAGTCACATAGAGTATATGTTAGATCTCATATTTCTCATAATGATGGTGGCGTTAAAATCTTGTGAAAGTACATACTTGCTAATCGTTGTGGGAAAATGTTTGGTTTGTTTTGTTGGCACAACACACTAATCAGCATCACCAGCATAAACACCTTTAATGACTTTCTAGTATCATTTTAGTCAAAACTTAAGACTTTCGTTCTTCTGCTCCTTGTACTTTCAATGGAGTACAATATGCATTCTTGGACTCTCTTGAAGAAGACAGTTAATTGCTTTGTGTCTTTTCTGCACACCCTGGTTGTCTTAAATGCCATAAGATTATTGTTAGTATTTTTCTGCTGGCATGTGAATAACACGTGTATTTACATTCACGCATTTGGCAGACACCTTATTTTGTCATTCATTCTGTCATCATTTACTCACCCTCTTGTCATTTCAAACCTGTACAGCATAATTTTCTTTCTTCTGAAAAACACAAAAGAAGATATTTTGAAGAATATTAGTAATTTGTCCGTCATAAAAAATTCGGACAGGGTTCGATTTTCTGCATTTTTCGCATCCGTCAAGCATTTTGAGTGGCCTTTTTTAACAATTCAGAGACACCGTACAAACGAGAGCCTAATACGAAAAAACACATATACGAAATTTTTGGACTGTATGTGCAAAGACCTTTAGTGTGTTTTCTGGGTATCAAACCCATGACCTTTGTGTTGCTAACACATGCTGTTGAGCTAAAGAACTGAGGAATCATACAAACCCAAGCGGAATGTGAATGATGTGTTGAGCATATAACATTTACAAAGAACTTTTCCAAAACGTGAGCGAAATTGTATAGATTCTATACCATTGCTGGGGTGTGCGGATGGGACATTTTTCAAAAGGTGTGCATTATTTTGTCAAGCATACCGATAACCTCTTCCGAAGTACTTAATAATATTAAAAGCAAACAAAATGTAAATGTGATGTTATTAATTTCCATAAGCTGTAAATGCAACACATATGCTCTGACAGTTTGGATTCTGTCACTGGTTAATCTCGCCTGTAGTGCAGTGCATCTTGGGATATTGAATTCACAGGGGTTATTTTTTAACAAAGGCTAACCTTGTGCAAGGTGTTTCAATTTTATTGTCTCAGCACTTCAAAGTTCTTCTTCTGAATGTTGCACTGGATATGATCAGACAGACGCCCACAACATACTTTTGTCACTTACAATTACGTTGTTGTGTTGTTACATGCACGACTTTTCTCATGCAGCATCACATTCCACACGCAACAACTGAGTTTTACTGGAACTTGTGATATTACTATAGAAAATGGTTAGAATAGAAGATCAAACTATTGTAATGTGTAAGATGAAAATCACAGTTTCAAGCTTTGAACGAGTTAAATAAAAGGGCTGGTGGGTTCACAAGTGGACAGCGTTAAAAAGGAAAGCTTAAGGCGCCTTTGCATTTCATCACATGTTTCTCTGATGCAGGTGATCAGGAGGGGAATCCAGTTAGATGGCTCAATGATTATCAGGAAATACTTAACCAATCAAAGCATGCCTGCATATACGACCGCAAAATAAACAAAATTGTTAGTTAATGACCAGCATTGTAACTATGGTCCGTAAGACTGCTCTTAGCGTCAAGTCACGGATCTGAATACTTTCCAGTAGTCGTCCGTAAAACCAGTTTCATCAGGCTTGTCACTCTGTTCCAGGTGAGTGGTGCTACCAGAGCCAGTTCTCATGCAATGACACATGTAAAGGTAAGAACACTGTACCTGGACGTTTTGCATAGTCATCCACTAAAACAAAGCTCTTGTGTAACGTTTCTCCTATAGTTGAATGAGCAGAGAAACATTTGATCAGACTACTGTAATTGTTTCTTTTGTGTGGTTCAGAGCCCAATCACTGGCACAAGATTTTTCCAAAATGTGGAGGACAGAGCCAGTCACCCATCAACATTGTCACACGCAAGGTACAACATGACTCAAATCTGACCGGCTTCATCTTCGAGGGTCATGAGGACGGTGTCACCATCACTGTGGAAAATCACGGACACTCAGGTGGATGTGAAGTTCAGTTTAATTTGTCAAATTCAATTCATTGACTAATTCTAGTATAGTGCAATACCAATGACAGGTTGCATCTTTGTAGCTCACTTCGCGCTTCCTTCATCTGTGCGGCTCTGTGGTGGCGGTCTTCCGACCACATACAAGGCCGTTCAGTTTCATCTGCACTGGGGAGAGGAGCAGCAGCCGGGCTCGGAGCACTCTGTGGATGGGGAGCGCTATCCTATGGAGGTCTGAATCCCATATCAGAACATTACATTATACACTATATGTAAGATGGGATGGAAACATTGACAATCATTTGATTTTATCTTGGTTATTTTGTTTTACGCAGCTCCACATTGTTCACATTAAAGAGCAGTACAGCAGCTTGCAGGAGGCTGAGAGTGACACGACGGGGATAGCAGCACTTGCCTTCTTTTTTGAGGTACTGCTACCATCTGTCATCTTTTCTCTTTGATACTTGAAAAGCAAAAGTGAGCTTGTGAGCTCTTAATGGGTCATGTAGATAATAACACTTTTGCATTAAAGGGATAGTTGAAATGACTTTGGTCCAATGAACACAAAGAAAGATATTTGGAAGAATGTTAGTAATTTTGACTAACATTGACTACTATAGTAGGAAGAATTCAATGGTCGTCAAAGGTGCCCGAGAACTCTTTGTTTTCCTAAATTCTTCAAAATATCTCATTATGTGTTCAACAGAAAAAAAAATACAATATCTTTTCCCTACTATGGTAGTAGATGATGTCCCAGAACGGAAAATGGCTAACATTCTTCCAAATATCTTTCTCTGTGTTCATTGGAACAAAGAAATGTATACAGGTTTGAAACAACCTGAGGGTGAGCAAATGATGACAGATTTTTCATTTTTGGATGAACTATCCCTTTAAGCAGACACTTTTATCTTAAGCAACTTACAGTGCATTCAAGCAATGCCGTACTATTGAAAAGACTTCATTTTTTTCAGGTCACTTCAGAGCCCAACAAACACTTTGATAGAGTTATAGAGGCTTTAGGAAGAGTTCGGTATCAAGGTGAGCCCATACTGTACAGTATATTGAAATATTACACTGTAAAGAAATCACCTATTTTACCTTAAAACTGTAGTTTACATTTTTAAGTTGAATCAAACTGGCTTTACAAGTCACTCGAATGTACATTTTTACAATCTCACTGGTATTTTGTATAAGTTAAAAATCAAATTTAACCCATTCCAACTTCATTTAAAAGCCAGTTTACTATCATTTAAATTACGATATGCACCGATACTAAATATCGGTGCATCTATACTGATAGCCGATAGTGTATAAAATTGCTTTTTATGGAGCAATATTATTGGCCGATATCGGTGCATCTGTAATTTAAATTCAACTCAGTTTGATTCCACTTAAAAATATAAGGCAGCTTTTTTAACTACTTTTTTCATTTTCATTTAAATAAAATTTCAATTTGTGATGCTTTTATATAAAGTCTTTTTTAACAATCCAAATGTCACTTTCTTTTCATTGTTCTCTACGATTTAAAGGGAACAGTAGTACCATTTTAGGGTTTAGACTGGCTGACATCATCCTTCCTGCGAGTAAACTGAGTTACTATCGGTACTCAGGCTCCTTGACCACTCCAGGGTGTGACCAGATTGTTGTGTGGACTGTGTTTCATCAGACTCTGCCCATTAGCCAAAAGCAGGTATACCAAACCTACATCTAGATTAAAAGTATCATAATCCAGGATTTATTTACTACTCAAACGTCCATATTTGATCACTAGACATGTATATGGATAGACTATAGACATTCATTGGATGTACACACCATGTCAAAGTTAACTTCCGGTCTGTGTTTGGTCATAATATAACAATTTTATATTTAATTATATTCATATTTTATTGTATATTAATTGTATTACATTAAATTAAAACTACTCAACAGTTATAGATTCTTTGTGGAGGTCTAGTTGAAGTTAAATTTGGGCCACATAACATTTGTTTATGTTGTTGTCACTGAAACGTCTAATGGCTACTGATTTTAATTCACACTTTTTCTGTTTCAGCTGGCATTAGTGACTCGACAGCTGTTATACAGGACAGAAAAACCCATGACTGGAGTATTCCGTCCCATGCAGAATCTGAATAGACGAATTGTGTTCACGTCTGTGAAAAGTGACGGTGTGCGTGCACTGCCAGGTCTAATAACCCTGTTTCTGTGCTTCTTTTGTGCTTTTGGACAACAAAGGTGATTTGGTTGAATGGTAGAGAACACATTTTAAGCAGTTTTTTTAAAAAAAAACAAGTTTAAACCAACACATTCTCACTGGCGACTCGTCACATATTTACGCTCGGTCAGCGCCCTTCGGCGTCACGTTTGAACGCTCAAGGTACTCCTTTGGCGTCGTTTTTCGACGTGAAGGGCACGCGAATTTCACCGTCATTATGAAAATGTATATTAGATATAATTTGCAATGATGTTTCGGGGTTTAATTTAAGTTTAATGGCCAGGATAATTGCGTTTACATGACACTATTCAGACAGTTTGAGCAAGTAATGTTTATTGAATGTTTAAAACAGTTTATTTATCGTAATATAAAACACATAATACAAGCAGTCACAGTGTCGTTCAAAAATACAGATATTCCAAGGGTACCAACGCGAAACGATCGATTTGTAAGAGGAACAGATGCGAAAGCGATCACCGTCCGCCGTAAATCTCAAATCCAGTGAAGAACAACGTTCAAAATTTGCCGCCAGAGGAAGTTACGTCAGCGTCGATGCCACTGGCTCTCCCGTGTCTCGTGTCCGACGCGTCATTTCGTTGGCTTTGAACGTGAAACGGTATTGGCTCCCGCAACCGACTGCATCAAGCTGTTCCGGTTTATCTTTTGAATGGGAGCCGAGTCAGCCGACTTCATGTATTCACGGACACGCACGGCATCTTCATGTATAGTTATCGTACGGCATGACACCATTCAAAAGAAAATCGTTCCAGACGCTACGTTAAGAGTTCTCGAATGGTGCAGCTTTGACTACGGATGCCAAACTTGAAATCACGGTTAAGAATAGATTTTTTTAGGTCAACATAAAATGTAAAATGTATTTTTTTTTAACTTTATTAATGTATGTACTGAATCTTATTGTTAATGATTCATCTGTGCTCTTTATTTAAAATAAAAACTTAAGCTTAGCTTTTTTGATGGATGAATGTGTCTTTATCAATATTCCAGTGTTCGTTTCTTTAGCTTTTCTCATTTAGCCTTTTGCTTTTCAGAATAAATGTTGTTTAAGTATGAAGTATCCAATAATGTCTTGCATTTGGAATGCAATGCACTAATGCATTTACTCCGTAGAACTTAGATTGTTGCACTAGTTACATGATTTATTTAAGTTTTTAATAATATAATTGTATTTTTACATGATCAGCACAAATTTCATTTATGTTTCTGTCATGTTTAATAATAAAAATTCCACTGTTAGAATATTATGTTTATGCAAACCACAGAGGTCTTTATATCGAACTTCATAACTATTGATGACTAAAGATGTGAAGACCTGATAAATAGAGGGTTTGCTATGGATGTCATTTTAAGATTAAACTTTAAACAAATTCCAATTGTACAGTGAAAATTGTATGTGACTTTAAATTAAGCTTAAAATGACTGCACAAACTCTTGAATAAATTTCATTTTATTGACCATGTGACTTGTGAATTGGTCACTGACGTTGTGTTCGTAACCAGCTTCTGAAGTGTTCAATCTGAGCCGTGACGCTACACTTGGCAGTACCACCGGGGGAACTGTACTGTTCCACACTACTGCTGTAGTCCCACACTGTACATATGTCACAATCAAACAATGGGCTAAAAATAAAGAGAGAGAGGGTTAAACAAATAAAGATTAATTATCGGGATGTGTTCTGTGTTTGTTCCTGCTGACCTGGCTGTATGTAAATCCTCAACAGTGAGTTGATTCAAAGGGATCTTCTTGGACTCCGCAATGTAGACAGCTTTTCCAGCACAGCTGTGGGCTTCTCTGAATGGCATCTACAATATGCATGGATGGATACGCTACTACTGAAGAACTTAAGCTGAGAAATGAAGCTATGGATGGAGGAATACTGTAGATATACTCACTCCCTTTCTGACCAGGTAGTAAGCCAGATCAGTGGCCAGCATGTCTGGACTGAGAGCCTCTTCCATTGTCTTCTGGTTTATCTGAAGAATTAAAAAGCCAAAGTGTTCTTACACTCGAGATCCATCAGTGAAAGGGCATGAAAATAAATTCCTTTACATTGCTCAAATTTCAGCCAGACTACTATGTGCACAAACACGTTTTGGATCTTGTACAACTTTTCACCTGCTTACTTTTTAACTGCGGTAACAGTTTTGTTCTTCATTGTCCATGACATGATGACAAAACAACATTAACTTGTGGTATAAACCTGTCTCTCACCTCCAGAGTTGAAATGACACCTGTCGCCACCTGCAGCACGGCATGTACTGTGTCAAAGGTGTCAAACATGGCCTCCTTGTCCTCCTGCATTAAAAAACTGTACTGTGAAAGAATGTCATGAATAATAATAATATTCTCTGTTATGTGTTGTACCTGTAGGTCTTTGTTGTATGTGCTGGGTAAGCCTTTAAGAGTCATCAGAAACCCTGCACACTGCGTTACAGAGGAGTGAAATGTACAATAAATACAACATTGTGTAGTAAAATAGTTGTGACAGTTGTATTAGATTTTTGTAATAAAAGTTTAGACCAAAACTTATTTTTTTGACTAAAAGATTTGACAGAGCAAATCTCACAAAACCTGTAAATGGAAATAAGCAGGTCGTATTTCACGTCAAAATATAAAGAAATAAGAAATTATGTTTAAAAAAAGACCATTCATATTTTCTACATTGTGACAGAGTGTTATTCTATCATTATTAGGCCTACTTAACTTACAAATAACTCACAAAAAGACAGTATTTTCTCCCGTTTGTCGCGCCCCATGTCATGTCTCTATTCCCCACCAGTGGGGCCCGCCCCACACTTTGAGAAGCGATGCATTACGGGAATCTTTCTTTGTATAAATGTTGGCTTCGTTTTCTCATGCAAAAACATTTTGCCATCAACTTACAGGAACAGTTCACCCAAAAATGAAAATTCAGTCATCATTTATTCACCCTTAAGTTGCTCCAAATCTGTATACATGTCTTTGTTCTGATGACCACAGTGAAAGATATTTGGATGAATGCTTGTTACCAAACAGTTCTTGGCCACCATCGACTACCATAGTAGGAAAAATGCTCAATATATATTAGGGGTGTAACGGTATGTGTATTCATACCGAACCGTCACAGGCAACATTCCAAATATGAATCAGAATCAGAATCAGAAGAGCTTTATTGCCAAGTGTGCTTGCACACACAAGGAATTTTCTTTGGTGTTGGAAGCTTCTAGTACAGACATTCAACACAATGACAATACAATATAATACGATTTACAGTCTAAAAGATTCTAAATTGTGCATATATAAAATAAAGACTATTTTACAGAAAATGGGGGATAATAACATATAAGAGACATTGTACAGGGTAGTATATAGTAGAATAAACATATTAACAGATTGTATGTACACTTGTGCAAATGGATAATTTAGTAAGTAGAGGTAGTGTTATATACATGTATACATAAGATGTAGATATAATAAGGCACTATAGTGCACACTATAGGAGTAGTGGAAGTGGAATATTGCTCTTAAGGAGCAGTTATCTGTTTAGGAGGGAGATTGCCTGGGGGAAGAAGCTGCTTCTGTGTCTGGAAGTCCTGGTGTTTGGTGCTCTAAAGCGCCGGCCAGAGGGCAGCAGATCAAAGAGTTTGTGTGCTGGGTGTGTGGAGTCAATGATGATTTTTCTTGCCCTGTTTTTCACTCTGGAATCGTACAGGTCCTGAAGTGTGGGCAGAGGAGCACCAATAATTTTCTCAGCACTACGAACTGTCCGTTGTAGTCTTCGTAGGTCTGATTTGGTGGCCGAGCCATACCAAACAGTAATTGAAGTGCACAGAACAGATTCGATGACCACTGAGTAGAACTGGGTCAGTAGCTCCTGTGGTAGGTTGAACTTCCTCAATTGACGGAGGAAGTATAACCTCTGCTGGGCCTTCTTTACAATGGAGTCTATGTGGGACTCCCACTTCAGGTCCTGAGAGATGGTGGAGCCCAGGAACCTGAATGACTCCACAGTATCCACAGTGCTGTCCAGGATGGTGAGGGGAGGAAGTGATGGAGGGTTCCTTCTGAAATCCACTATCATCTCCACTGTCTTGAATGCATTCAGCTCTAGGTTGTTTTGACTACACCAGGCAGCCAGCTGAGCAACCTCCTTTCTGTAGGCAGATTCATCACCGTCTTGAATAAGGCCAATGACTGTGGTGTCATCTGCAAACTTCAGGAGTTTGACAGAAGGGTCTGTAGAGGTGCATTCGTTTGTGTAGAGTGAATATAGCAGTGGAGAAAGAACACATCCTTGAGGAGCTCCGGTGCTGATGGTACATGTGCTGGATTTAAATTTTCCCAACCTCACTAGCTGCTGCCTGTTCGACAGGAAGTTAATAATCCACTGACAGGTAGAGGTTGGCACAGAGAGCTGGGTAAGCTTGGGCAGGAGGAGGTCTGGGATTATGGTGTTGAAGGCCGAGCTGAAGTCTACAAACAGGATCCTGACGTAAGTCCCTGGTCTGTCTAGGTGTTGTAGGATGTAATGCAGTCCCATGTTTACTGCATCGTCCACAGACCTGTTTGCTCGGTAAGCAAACTGGAGGGGATCAAGAAGTGGTCTGGTGATGTCCTTCAGGTGGGCCAGTACAAGTCTCTCAAATGACTTCATGACCACAGATGTTAAAGCAACAGGCCTGTAGTCATTAAGTCCAGATATTTTGGGTTTCTTCTGTACAGGGATGATGGGTGGAAATATGGTCATCATTCCTATGCCCTACTCCTTCGTAGGGGAGAGCCCTCGGAGTTTAGATTTTGGAGTGAACAAGGCATTATGTAGACGTTTGGAATGCACTTGGCAAAGTAAGTGACATAATTTCCTCATTATCTTCAGCTGACATGTTCCTGTGACAATGCAGCATTGTGTCCGTCAGCAGATGTCACTGTTTTAATGGCATAACTTAAGCATAAAACCTGTTTGCAAATAAACAATACATTTTATATTTTGAAATTTTTTATATACAGTATATTAGTGTTTATATATTATATAGCATATTTTAAAAACTTTTTAAAATATAAAATGTATTGTTTATTTGCAAACAGGTTTTATGCTTAAGTTATGCCATTAAAACAGTGACATCTGCTGACGGACACAATGCTTCGTTGTCACTGGAACATTACAGAAATTACATCGCTTACTTTGCCAAGTGCATTCCAAACGTCTGGCACGCTAATTCCCTGCACACTCCAAAGTCTAAACAACAAGGGCTCTGCCCTTTAAAGGAAGATTTGGAACAACTCAAGGGTGAGTAAATGATGACACAAATTTCATTTTTGGGTGAACTGTTCCTTTAAATCATTGTGCTTAGCTTTGATGATTCCCATGTATTATTTCGTACCCATATAAGATTAATTAAATCCATTGCATCATAAAAACAATGAATACAAATGAATGACATAAGTCCAACTGTTCTCTTGTCTTTTTGGGTTTATGTAAAATATTGAGTCTTACTCTGCCAAACACTCGTCCTGCTTTGCTGCGGATGAGCTCCAGGCTGTCTGCGTTCTTCTTCTGAGGCATCAGACTGCTTCCTGTGCTGCTCACACAAACACAAACAAAAGCGCAGACAGCATCCCTCAGCACACAACAGACAGTCTGTGTACAACAATCTGTTTACAGCAGTGGGCATCTGTGACCCAAGACCTCGGAATCCAGTACTGTCAGATAAAGACAAAGCTTTGACACACTCTGTGGCGTCCCGTAGCGCTATAATGGTGTTAAAGTTATAGCTCCTGTCATTTCAAATCTGTATGACTTTCTTTCTTCTGTAGAACACAAAAGAAGGTATTTTGAAGAATGTTGGTAACCGAACAACACTAGCCCTCATTGACTTCAACTGCATGGACACAAAACAACAGAGACATTTCTCAAAATATCTTATTTTGTGTTCTGCAGAAGAAAGGAAACCATACAGGTTTGGCATGACATGAGGGTGCGTAAATGATAACTCATTTTAGGGAGAATTATTTGGAAATAATAAGTAATTCACTAAATATCTTGTAGAGCACCCTGTGGTCAATATTAGGAAAAAACTGTTAATGTTCACAGACAGAGCATTTCACAGGTCATAAAGACTAACAATACAAGAAGAAACGCCATTTGCTTTTAACAACGGATGGCATGAGCTAGAACATGCACACACAGTACTCCAGTTCAAGAGTTGGGCCTAACTGAGATGGTAAGTGTACCACAAAATCACTTAAATCAAGAACCGTTCATAAGCTGCACTGCCTGAAGCTCGACGGCACCAGCAGTTTTATGATGGAAATGTGCGTACGTGAGCGGTGCGCCAGAACCCAAACAGCATGTAGTAACGTCAGGAGTAATACTCAAAACCCAAGGGCTTCAAACTAATGAGCTGTGTCTGCTGCGACATTACAGAGTATTAAGAGGACACAACAATGAAC
The DNA here is from genome assembly GCF_024868665.1 of Triplophysa rosa. Classification (NCBI taxonomy): domain Eukaryota; kingdom Metazoa; phylum Chordata; class Actinopteri; order Cypriniformes; family Nemacheilidae; genus Triplophysa; species Triplophysa rosa. The sequence goes on from NC_079908.1 coordinate 9,397,948, forward strand.
ACACGGGACTTGTTCTTGTTCATTGGGCAGCAAATGTTGTTGGCTAATAACTCTTTCCTGTTAGACAAAAAATGCTTGATGGAAAGCCAAATCCTCAACTGAGCTGGAAATCGAGTGACACGTGATGCTAAAGCTGAAGATGGCCAACTCATGTGCTTACAGTATATACAGCCGCGGAAAAAATGAAGAGACCATTTCATATATCAATTTACTATTTATAGGTATGTGTTTATGTAAAATGATCGTTTTTGTTTCATTCTGTGAACTAACAATATATGTCTCCCAAATTTCTAATAAAAATATTGCTCTGAAAAGATGCTCTGCATTTTTTTCAGACCTTAAATACTCCAAAGAAAACAAGTTTATATTCAATTTTATGCAATACAACAGTAAAATTTGTTTATGAAAAGTTGTGATAACCTGAATTTTTATGTCTTGTCATACTGTCAGTCTTTCACATTGATGTTGGAGAACTTTGTCACTCATGAGGTTTGAAATTCAACAAACACTGGACTGGACCGGCCACAAAACATCTAGAAATGCTGATTAAATGAAAATTTGAAGTGGTCTCTCAATTTTTTCCGTGGCTGCATAGGCCTACGTCAAAGTGCCACACAAACCCAAATCCAAATGAATGATATACTAAGAATACATGAATCTCATCTCTTTATCTCACGTATGTGTGTTTTGAGATCTTACCTGTATGCATCAGACAATGTAATGAAGGAGAACTCTTTGGTATTGTACAAAATCAGATCCTCCGCCATCTTGCTAAGATGTGTGAGACACATCGATCCCCAAAAGAGAAACTCCGCTGTGCATTTGTTGGATTGAATGACATTAACACTAACGTCTTGAAAAGTTATAAAACTCTTAAAGGATTATTGCAAAAAGCACAAACCTACAAAATCCCTCTGTCCAGTAGCATCCAAGCTGTTAATACTAATACTGTCAAAGTTCAGTTCTGTGGAATAATAAAAACCAGATGATAAAATGTAAATAGGTGAACTTTTTTTAACTGTATACGTACGCAAACACATAGCACATACAGTATGTGACGTCATTTATCACTGATTATATGGGGGAAATTAGAAACAGGCGTACATTAATATGAAAGCTAAAATACAAGGAAGCAAATTCACAATGTTTTATTAACCTTTACGGAGAAGTTCTCTGTCAATGTTGAATGGATTCCCAGCAATGGCTCCGCTACAAGGCAAGAAAATTCCCTTAAACATCGCTTGAGCTGTATCAGTATATCTCAGAGTATCATTTAACACAGTTAAAGTGTGCGGTGTGTACACACAAAACTGACCTTCCTAAAGGCATCACATTAGTACGTTTCCTGATTTCCTCCAGTCGCTCTACGTCCCTGCTCAACGGCACCACATGACTTAAAAATAGTAACAGAACATACATTTCATTTAAAGGAATACAAGATATCTGGCAACCATATGAAAGTCAATATGTATGAAGTCATAACACTTTACACAAGACTTGTAAGAAACTGTAAAACATTGAAGATGGAAGAGCACCTGAGAATCCACTGACTCCATCTGATTGGCTGAGCCCTCTGTGTGTGAGTGTAACCAGGAAACAGGACGTCGATCTCTCTGGTGTAAAACAATAGATGATTTGGGATGGGTGTGTGCACATTAGTCAAATGTCTACAGGTATCTGGAATATTAAAACATGTCTGAGATCAGTCAGAAACCTGTGTATATTCTTACACGGCAGCTCTTTCCACCATAGTGTTGATAAACTGTAAAGTTTGTTCTTTCAGAGTGGAAATCCCATCCCGCAGCCACAGCCGCATATCCGTTGCAACCTATCCAGTCAATGAGGAGAAATGCAAACAAAGCTTCCAGTTTGAAGAAGATATATTACATTTATAACGACCTAATTCAGGTTTCATTCAGTCTGAGGCAAAACTACCTGATCATTTCTGCTCCTGCCAGTGTGAAGCTTTCCAGCTGGATCACCAATAATCTCCTGTAAAAGAAAACCAGCAATTCAAATTTTCCTTTTTTATATTGTTTCCATATTTTATTGTACAAAATTAAAAGGAAAATATGACAGTATGAATAGGCAGTAATCAATCGCTGTTTTTTGGACGTCTAAAAGCTGTAATGTTTCATTTGGAGAAATCAAATGTTATAATAACAAGTGTTTTCTACCAACCTTCAGACGACGTTCATTAGCGGTGTGAATATCCTCATCACCATCTTTGATCTTGAACTCGCCTCTGGACCATTCATCGTGAACCTGATCATTAAGACATTTTTAAATACCTCATTTGTTTTGATAAATGAAAAGTGACAATAATCTTTATTTTGATTATTTACTATTTATAGGTATGTGATTAGGTAAAATGGTCGTTTTTGTTTCATTTTGTGAACTACTAACAATATTTCTCCCAAATTTCAAATAAAAATATTGTTTCTATTTGCACTTATTGGCAAAAAATAAAACCTTGAGAAACGTGAAAATAACAGAGAAGATGCTCTGTATTTTTTCAGACATCAAATGCTACAAAGAAAACAAGTTCATATTCACTTTAAGCAAAACAACATTCATATTTCTACATGTAGAAAGTTTTTTATCACAGTTTTCACAGTGTCTTGTCATGCTTCCAGTCTTTCACATTGCTGTTGGATGACTTTATGTCACTCCTGAGGTTTGATTTTGTTGAAATTTAACAGACATTGGACTGGAATGGCCACAATACATCTAGAAATGCGAAATAAATGAAAATTTGGAATGATCCCTAAAAAAAAATCAGCAGCTGTAATGTTCCATAATAGGGTAGTGTTTATATTCTGTCAACACAGTGAAGTTTACAAGAGCGTGGTCATGTGGTTAGTTGTGTGTTATTGTGTATTTAGAAGTCAGAGCATTGTTCTTGTATGTGATGCATTAAACTTTGGATCCAGAGAGGGACTGGACTATGGCACAATGTGGTGGTAAATATTCACACCAGATCCTTTCACTGTATGAAGTTTTCATGAAGAATATGACACTGTTAATGAAGCTATACTGCAACACATTCATTTGGAGATTACTAAAAGGGCTCGTGAGATAGTGTTGTAAAATGTGTAATCACCTTGTCAAGACCTGTAAGGATCTGCTCCATCTCGTTTTGGGTGACCAAACCTGCTTTCTGTAAGGCTTTGGCATATGCTTTACTTCCTTTAATATCAGCCTGCCACATGCGCTGGTCATACGAGATAGACGCATTAAACCTTTCCATTATTGGGTCGATGTTTCCCACGAATCGACCACCCCATAATTTATTTCCCTGTTTAACACAGAATAAAGCAAAAGCAACATTACGGTTAGAATTTCAATATGCATCACCGCAGGTTGTTGTTGCTCACATATCTGAATAGTTTTACACAAAAACCCGTACTGCCTTTAGAAAAGTGAACAAGCTTTACCTCTGGACTTGCCATGGCAACCGTCTCGTGCGGTCTTTATGACAGATGACTTCAGCACAAGCGCTTAAAATGCAAACAGCACATGTATGATTATGCAAATTAATATAATGTCAGATTTTGTCATTGAAGTGCAAAAAGCAGTCTTTACCTTACCACGCTTTAACCGATCCGTGAAAACGAAGTACACACATCAATCACCTTGTGAAAAACGTTTCTACCTCGTTTATTTCTGGGAAGGCGAAAGCTCTGCCCATGTTATGCAAATTAGTTCAAGCGAACCAACCAGAAGCTTAAGCGACGGTTCTCAAGCTGTCATTCATTTTGGGGAGCACATATCACTTCCAGAGCCATTGATAGAGAGAGTCGCGACTTCTCCGTTGATTCCAATGGAACAGTTTTTTCACGGTTTCAATAGTTCCCGGAAGTTACTAGTAACGCATGGAGCTGCGACTAAACAGACCAACTGAGGTAAACTTCTAACCCACTTAAAGACGAAAGCCATTTAATGAATAAAAAATGAATGAAATAAAGCATTTAAAGAGAAAACATAACTTCCTGGAACTATCTGACGTCTCCATGAATCACGTGACACGGGCTCTCAATAGTTCCCGGAAGTTACTAGTTACGCATGGAGCTGCGACTAAACAGACCAACTGAGGTAAACTTTTAACCCATTTAAAGACGAAAGCCATTTAATGAATAAAAAAACGAAAGAAATAAAGCATTTAAAGAGAAAACATAACTTCCTGGAATCTGAAGGCTCCACGAATCACCAGTGTTTTGGACTACCGTTGGCAGAACTCTCTCTCTCAATGGCTCTGATCACTTCCAAAGAACGAAAGCCAGAGGCACCTCCCCCAAAACAGAAGCTTTACTGCTATACAAATTGAACGCTAGATGGCGCTATGCCATGTGACATTACATGAAAACGTCAGTTTTATCATGATGGGGAAAAAATTGTAACAAAATATTATCCTCAAATTTAAAGCTACACCCACCTTACTTAGCATATACCTTTTCAGATAAAAAAAAAACATGCACATGTTCAGTCAAGGTTTAAATACATTTTCATTGATGGACCGATGCAGTTTTATTTTTTTAGGAAAAAACTTTCATACTGCAGCATCAAACAATGGGAATAAATAGCTGGACAAAACTACGAGCCGACAACTCTTTAGTAAAATCTAGTTAAACCAAATATATATCTATATATTGAAGATATATATATATATATATATCTTCAACAACAATTCAGTCGCATATGCTCCCTCGAACGTGAAACTGGGTAGGAACTTTTACAGAAAGTTCCGTTTTCTCGTCGGTGGTTGTTAGTGGACGAACCATAAAGGCGAGCAGGATGGAAGTGTAAGCAACATCATTTGCTTTTTATGTTTGATAAGACACAGGCATGAAATTAATATTATTATGTTATGTCATGTCATTCTATAAAATATTAAGTATAGCGCTGTGGTGAGGAAACCTGTTCTGAATTATAATGACAAACGTTAGCCGCTTACGAGAATATGAAGGGAGTAACCATGTGACTAGTACACTGCATCTGAACATTTGTTCCCCTTTTATATTTGTGTTCTGAGGATGATAAACTGAATGAAAGAAAAAACAAACAAGAAAAAAACTATGTAACGTTATAAAAGAATTGCGTATTTAAATATCATATTAAATTGAATATAAACTGAAATACAAGATACAATCACAAAATTTGCGGAAGAAATGTATGCAGTAGGAGGGTTGTTAATGAAAGTGTGCTTTAACGTTACATGTTTTGCAATTTCTAGTGTCCTAAATTATCTAAGTTTTATGTAAGTTATGTAACGTTAAATTTAATAGATGACAGAAAGGCGGTGAAAATTTCTTAAAGATGATGCAGCATCCCTAGATAATGCATGAGTAATGAATACTTTTCTTCCAATAAAATGTTGATTGGCTGCAAACATGATGTATAGTAATCTGCAGAAGACACTTTTGATATTACATTTTTGTAATAAAATGAGTTTTATGGTCCTTACATGCCCCCCCCCCAAAAAAACAGGATATTCTCAAATTAGATCATTTTATGTTGACAGCAGTTATATATTACAAATCCCAAGACACTGAAAGACCAATAGGCCTACTTTTTGACAATAACTGGTATATACAATCTAAAGAAAGATCATATCCAAGTAAACCAGTCAACTTCCTTCACCGTCAATTCATCCTTTTAATTCAAATCTGTTTTGCAGAAAGGATTCCAATGCCGCTATGCTAAGCAATTATGAGGTAAGTATGCATTAGAGTAGATTTTATTTTGACCGATTGTTATGTTTGTTTGTGTGTGTGTGTGTGTGTGTGTGTGTGTGTGTGTGTACGTGTGTGTGTACGTGTGTGTGTACGTATGTGCATTTTTTTTTTTTCTGCATGTTTTCTGCATGAAGTGCATGTTGTGGATTTAAAGCCATGGATGAATTAATGGGTTTATGGCCTCACTCACAAATTCCAATCAACTAGGTCTATCAGCTGCTGTCAGATTTGAAAGAGAAACGAAAGGAAGTTGTCAAAAATAAGCACAGCACTGGGCAGCAGAATCTCAACACCATCATGTATGAGGTGTGTGTCTTGAATAAATGAGCGGTGTGTGTGAATTAATGTTTATGTCTTGCCACACTGCAGTTACTCATTGTTTTAATAATAATCTTCAGACAGGATTACTCAGTTATGCTTTTTAATGTCCTGATGTACATGCCTCAATAGACACTGAAGTACCTCTCCAAGACGCCATGTGTCCGTCAGAGACCAGAGACTGTGAAAGACTTCCTTACTGCAATGCTGCCTCATAAGCTCACCAAGTGAGTTCCAAAAAAACCTTTGCAATAAAGAGTTGTGGAATGACAATAGATTTTTAGACCCACTTTAAACACTAAGGGGCGGTTTCTCGGACAGGGCTTGAGACTAGTCCTATACTTAAATAAATGTTAGAGCTGTCAAAACTGAAAATAGCTTCCATTGACATATTTTAAAATATGTAAGTTCCCTTTGTTTTGTCTCAAATGCACACCAGTTAAGCTTTTTTGTAATGCATGATTGTAAAAACCTAATTTAACCAAGGCCTTAGTCCTGGCTTAATCTAATGCAATATGTTACAACTCTGTATTACACTCATGTTTTCTGTTGTGAAGCAATTTTGCACTTGCAGTATATTTAAAGCCAGTGACAGAAGTAGCTGTTGTTTCTTTTCTGTTCCTGTTGAAAGAGCTGAGAAGTTGCAGCTGCTTAACCACAGACCTCAGACTGCTGTTGAAATCCAACTGGTGAGAGTCCTGTAAACTCTTTTGTGCCATCAATACTTATCTCATCTTGAATTTGCATATATTTTTATATCTCCTTTCCTTGTTTACCTTTTACACGCTCATTTATTGTCAGCCTAAGAATGTTTATGGAAACAATGTATTTAAATATGCAAGGAAATGAGATGAGAAGTAAAGCATGATAAATCAAACAAACCGAAAATAAAAAAACATGACCAAAACAATTTACAAGCTGTTGTCCCTACGAAATTATTTTTGCATGCATAATAACAGATAAATAGATCATCTGCTTTAATATAAAACTGCATTAGATAAATTCTTAAAATCTAGAGAGTATTATACAATGCTCGTCCAGATAAAAAAGTCACCACCTGGATTTAACTAAGCAGATAGGCCTCCCATTGGATTGGAGCTCTAGGTTCAGTAATGTTATGTGCCCAACGAATGAGGTCAGCTGACTACCAATGGAATGCCCTGATGGCACGGGCATATTCTAAGATGACAATGCCAGGATTCATCGGGCTCAAATTGGGAAAGAGTGGTTCAGGGAGCATGAGACATCATTTTCACACATGGATTGGCCACCACAGAGGCCAGACCTTAACCCCATTGAGAATCTTTGGGATGTCTTGGAGAAGACTTTGCGCAGCGGTTGGACTTTCCCATCTTCAATACAAGATCTTGGTGAAAAATTAATGCAACTCTGGACGGCATTCTGGACATTGCAAAAGCTTAGCAAAAAGGTTGCCACAGCGAATGCGTGCTGTAATCAAAGCTAAAGGTGGTCCAACGAAATATAAGAGTGTGTGATGGGCAGTGTATAACAGAAAGCAGAATGGGCAGCATTTTAATATTGCAAGTAAAAAAATGCATTTAAACAAACCGTTTGGGGCAGTAGGACAGATATTACACATTAAAAACAGATGTAGGATATTATGTCATTTTTACGGAGCAAAGCAAACCACAATTTACAGCTTTAAAAAGCATACAAAACACTGATTGACAGTTGGTTGCCAGTCCAAGAAATAAAACCTTTGTTTGTTCAATAAAGCAGGACTATTCCAATACTGAATTGAAAAACGTGGTTTTCTTTCCTTAAAGGAATAGTTCACCTAAAATTTACTTGTTCATTATTTACTCCATTCTCATATCATATCAGTGCCTTTGCTAAGCTGATGGTAAAGGCTGCTTTTTGATATTGGGAATTGATCATATTTTCCTCTTGCAGATGGTAGAGGAGAGTGAGGAAAGACTGACAGAAGAACAGATTGATGAACTCATACAGAAAGTCACAGACATCCTACCTGGTGACCCACAGAAAGAAGGCAATGCATCTGCTGACACTGAGATGGAGGCAGATCAGTAGCTTACGACTTGAATGACTTTGTTTATTTTTAATGGACTTCTGTCTGAAGTCTACTGTTGATATTCATTATATTAATGTGATGCATGTCAGCCAGAAGTTATATCTTAGAAAAAGTTGTGTATCATGTTTACAAATACCCTGTATAACAAGTTATATGTTTAAATGATTAAATCGTTGTAGTAAATACATGCTTTTTGTGGTTTTATATTTATTGAAACTAAGCATTTAAAGAGTTTAATTTTAGATGTACTTGCAACCTGTTGAACGTTGTTGTATTGCTTCTCTTCAATTTGGCCAATAATTATGTTGATTATGTATAATCAGTGAGCGGTCAAGCAAGTATAAATAAATGTGTGAAAGCAATTTAAATATAGTTTTAATTTAATTTACCAATCTATAATTTCTCAGATTGTCTTGGCCAATTTTTATTGAGCTTTTAAAAAAATTATGTTTACCAGTGCTTGTATCTATAAAGTTGTTTTGTGACATTTGTCAAACTCGATTTTTGTTGGAGCCTACACATTTTATTTAAAGCCAAACCAGGAACACCTTTGATAAGCATCTTTTATTTTCTAAAAAAAATCACAACTGTTAATTTGCTTAGCTTTGGAGAAAGCTTTGTATTCTGTGAAAACATTTTGTGATACGATAATGTTACTATTCTCTTTTGAGATAAATTGAGACTCATCTATTCAAACTTGCGTACAGATTTGTGACAGCATGCCATGTCATCAAGGCAAAGCCGATGAGCCAATCAAAACTTTCAGAACTGAGACGGACGTTCGCTGTGACCAATGAGATTTGAGCAATCCTTTTCAGCGCTATGTACTTCACATCTCGTAATTTCAGCGTTTTGTCGATACCACTTGACCGTGATTTACGCACAAACTGAGCTTTGATCAAAAATGTATTCGTGTATTATGATTCTCGTGTTGAAAGTCGGGTTTACGTGGCTCGTTTAGATCTTCACGTCTGCATTCATCACACAGTCGTGGCTTTGGAGAATGCAACGTTAGGTTGGAGAAGTTACACTTTCTTTGTGGTAAGGTACGTTTGTAACGTTATTTGTCAGTTTGCTTTCTGAACCGTTCAAACGAACATACATTGTATTTATTTTTACACGGGTTTTATAAACCGAGCGCTTCCTTGTCACATGCTGCCAGTCGCGTTGGCAAAAACTCGTGTAACCATTTTAAACGCGTCTTTTTTACACCGCCAGTGTATGCAGTTGTACATTGCAGCCATTCATTTATGAGGTTAGGACCCTTTCTTCTTTAATCACTATTATACACTGACGTGGTTTTCGAACCCTGCAACCTATTCAAGGTTTCTGGTATCAGGAAATGTATTTGCGTAATACTGTTCCAGAATCAGCTTTATGAATACCGTGCCGTTATACAGCTCGGTCGACTTGTTGCGTTAACGCAGTACGTGCACGTGATTGTACGTTACAAATCACGCAGAACCCGTTTGCGGACCAATCAAGCTTGCACACAACAGAACGGCTTTTCACACGTTAAAATGTATTATAGTTGTAATTCCATTAAGTATTCGTTTAGGTTGTATCATGTGTTTAAAATCGTATCTGCTGCCTACACAGACGTCATCCCAACTTGTCATAGGAACGTGCCAACGAGGCTTTGAAACGCCACTGGTGTAACTTCTAGCACACGATTTCTAAGACAAGGATTTGTCTCAATACGAATTAATTACTCAAAATAACCACAATTACCTGCATTTTGTTTACCTTTGATGAATTAATTTCGTTGAGTGAATATGTTTTGTTATGCGTTAAAGAAAGGTGTGATCATGCACAGAAGGTGTCATCTTCCTATTCACGAGAATCGCAACCACAGATGCAGCCCACAACAGGATGTGCGTTTTGGTGTTTACAGGTGCAGTAGCTGTTTTGCCAAAGAATACGGTACGAGTGCGTGAAAACGTGCTGTAAGAAACGGAGGTAGAAAGTGGGATTTACCTCCGTGTCTGCAAATGTCATGCAAAAAGCTAAGCTGTGAAACGGTAACGTGCTCATGCATAGAGAAGAGAAGTGATAACACCTTTCCTATCGTTTCAAGCTAAACAGAGCTCAACACCATGTGCTTAACATGTGACCATTGCTTTTCTTACATTGTACAGGAAGTTTTTGTATACACACAGCACTATGGCTGTAACTCAAATTAGTTAGCAGTCTAATTGACTAATGCTTTAACAGTAATTGAACTGCAATGGTATTCTCTACTCTCTAGGACACTTGAATAGACAGCTATTCAACAAAACATTTCTTGCATATGTATGGGTTTTGATGCTGCACATCAGGCAGGGGACAAAAATGCATTGTGCTCTTCATGCATCCTATATAAGTTCACCTGTTCAGATGTGAAAAATGGAATGTAATTTTTTAAAATAATTTGTTAAATCTTGTTTTCATGCTATAAAAATAACCTGACTGAGGTTGCCATAATTAATTGAATTCACGAATATGCAATTGCATGAGCTCTGACCTTTAATTATAGTTACATAGATCCATCGTTATTGATTATAAGTACATGGAGATCTCATTTGACGTGTGAGGAGCGCGTGCTCGTGTTGCAGAAGCAGAGCTGAAACAGTGATTGGTTACAGCATTTTCAAGCTGTCTTTGGTACACTGCAGTTTTATGGAGAAAATACTCTGCAATGGTTTAAAATGGTAATTTGCACATGGTTTATCTTAAAGCATATTAAAACACCACATACAAACAACATTAAAACCTTGATTTTCACCACAGGAGGACTTTTAGATGCTAGTCCATGGAACACAAAATCGGTAGGCCTACATTGTTCCGGGTTATTGTGTCCCTCAGACTACCACAATGTATCGCCACCCTGCCCATAGGCTTATCCTAAATAGCTAAATAAAATTCCTCTTTTGATTCACATTGTTCACTGTTTCAACTCCCATGCATTTTTTTAATTTTGCATGCCCAGTAGACAGTGTTGCAACAGACCATTTCAAACGGAATGTGTTTTCTTCTCTTTACAGGCACAATGGTGCTAGCAAAGAGCACGAGGCTTGAATTTCCAAGCCTGAATTTATTAACGCCCCAAGCAAGACCCTGAAGGACTGCTGCCTGGAATTTTTTTCTTCATCCCTTCCCTTTTGTTTTACCTAAACTGCCTTTCTGCATACTTTTTCCCTGACCCTCTCTGGAAAGCATTCCCTCTCTCTTTCCAAAAAACCTTTTGAGAATCCTTTCTGCTGATCGCATTTACTTCTTATTTTCCCTGTTTGCTTGTCTTGTCTTACCTCTTTTGTCATCACAGATCTACTAAAACTGTAAAAACATACTCTCCAAACTCTGTTAATCATGAGAAAACAAACTTGCAACATTCTTCTCATCTGTGTGATTATCAGCTCCATCACTGTATTTTATTTTGGCATTAGCACTATAGAATGTCCAAATTCCCGCTCGCGGACTGCACAGAACGTGTGGCCGTCGAATCTGCATGCGGGCAAAAACCTCAGCGGCCTCCCTCAGGAGTACAACGAGGAAACCCCTCTCATTTTCGTGGGTGGAGTCCCTCGCAGCGGCACCACTCTAATGCGAGCCATGTTGGATGCCCACCCTCTCGTACGTTGCGGAGAGGAGACCCGCGTCATCCCCCGACTGTTGGCCATGCAGGCCACCTGGAGTCACTCCGCACGCGAGCGGGTCCGACTTGATGAGGCTGGCGTTACGGACGAGGTACTGGATTCTGCTGTACGTGCCTTCCTGTTGGAGATCATAGTGGGGCATGGGGAACCGGCCCCGAGGCTCTGCAATAAGGACCCGTTCGCTTTGAAGTCCCTGTCCTACCTCTCCAAGCTTTTTCCAAGGGCAAAGTTCATCCTCATGCTCCGAGACGGCAGAGCCACCGTGCACTCTATGATTTCCCGCAAGGTGACTATTACTGGATTTGACTTGACGAGTTACAGGGACTGTCTGGTGAAGTGGAACCGAGCGGTGGAGGTGATGTACGACCAGTGTCTGGCTGCGGCACATGGGAACTGTCTTCCGGTGCACTATGAGCAGCTGGTGCTGTACCCTGAGAGGGTGACGCGCAAGCTTCTACAGTTCCTGGATCTGCCGTGGGACTCCACCGTGCTACACCACGAACAGCTTATTGGGAAAGCGGGTGGAGTTTCATTGTCAAAGTGAGTGGTTTTCATCTTTGCTTTGTGTGAAATGTTTAAAATGTGCAGAATGTCATTCATAAAGTGCATCTCTTCACTCTGCAAATGAGGTGTACACATTATAGCCGTTTAGGATCACCTGACTAAAATGTATTTTGTGATCTTGTAAATCATTCGATCTAAAAGTTTTTGCTTTTATATTTGAAATGATTTTTGTAGACAAAAATATAGTTGTGGAAACATAATAACCTTTATTATTAAAAAGCTAAACAAATTTCAGATAATTTGGACTGAATGAGGAAAAGGCGGACAAAAAGAGCTCAGCATAGATGGGAGTTACTTCAGTACTGTTTAAAAAGCATCTCATGGTGAGACCTGAAGAAACTAACTGATAAAATGCCAATTTGGCAGATTCAAGGCAAATGGTAGCTACTTTGAAGACACTAAAATATAACCGTTTTGATTTGTTTAGTCACAACATGATTCTCATCATCACATTGTTGTTTTGAGTAGGTTGTAGGTAACATTGTAGGTTTTTATTATTGTACAATAAAAATAATAAGTAATAAATAAATACTGATCCCAGACTTTTGAGCAATGGTGTGCATATGTTAATTTAGCCTTGGCTGTGTATTAAAGCATGGCTTGACTTTGATATGTGACTCACATTCTCGACTATGACGAGTCAACTATTCTGCACTATAATAATATTGGCTCAACCGACAGCTGTTATGTATTCAGACGGTTTTGTTCCACACATTATCTAACCCAACTGGTTTGTTGATACCTTTGCTCATACACCTACAGCTTTTCCACATGGTTCCGGCTTCAGTGTATCAGGCATGCAGTTGTATATTAGCGTTCTGTTCCTGTTAAACAAATTTATTGAGATCAAGATTTTTTTTGTCACCCTGATTAGCAGTTTATTATATCAGTTAGTTACACCGTGTCCACACCAGACGCAGCGTGATGAAACCAGAGCTGTTGAAAAACAGAGTTGCGACACACTTTGATCTCGCCGCCGCATGGTCACTTGGTTCATGGAGCTCTCAATAGTTCCAAACTGTCAGTCTGTTTGAATGGGTTTAAGCGGGAGAAACTGGAAGCAGCTGTTTTTCCAACGCATTTCACTAAATACCAACACAATGTACTGTATGCACTGATTACTATGTAGATTAAATTTATAATAACATTTTTGTGTTAGATTGACCATATTAAACAGTTTTGTGTTTAATTTTGACTAGGAAGGATGCATTATGTGCAATACATGAACAGTAGGGCTGAGCAATTAATCGAATCGCAATCGCGATGTGAGATGTTGACATTTGCTAATCGCAAGAGATTAGCATTCTTGCTAACCAACTGAGTAAGCACACCTCCATTATGCCCAATCAGCACTGCCCTAGCCAACTACGTAAACGTCTGTCATTAAAATATAAACAAAAAGCGGGAGAGCGAGAGAGTGTGGTTATGGCGTCTGCAGAGTCAGATATCGATCATATTAGGCAAATAAATACTAAGGAAAATTTCAATTTAGAAGACCGCACACACTATGCCTGTGTCATACTCAAGCTTCTCTGCCCCCGCATTGCTCGTTTCCAGCTTCTCGGACGAGGCTTGACACACACACACCCTGTTTCAACTCACACCTGGCTCCGTGTTTCAAACAAATGTAAATTCTATCTAACTGTTTTGCTCATTTCACTTGGATGAAATTAAACATTCAGCACATTTTCTAGTTGTTTTTAAAATCCCAAATACTTAAAATTGAATAAGTCAGCTTATGTAACCTATTTACTATTTTAATAATTTACTAACACAATAGAACATTTTATGGATTTAAGGGTTATAATGGGAGTTGTATTTGTTTTAATGGAAACTATAATAGTGTACACTGGTATTTGGATTCTATTGGTGTGACGTAATCTGGCAGTTGGGAACCAATAGAACAACAGTCCTATTTGAATAATGCCAAAAACACACTACAAAAAGGAATTTTGTAATGGTTTTAATGGAAACCATTAGAATTTCTGTAATGGTTTTTGTTTTCTTTCAACTTTCTAACTACACCCATACTGTGCTGCACACTATTGACAATATTGAGCTGAAGCCTGATTTAGAAAAATTAAATCACAAATCAAATCGTAATGTCTGTCAAAAAAACTCAATTAGATACTTTCCCCAAATCGCACAGCCACGGTATGCATGCATTCATCTGTTTCTTATGCTTCTGATCATCAGTACATACCAATGTTAAATTATTTTAAGACATTCACATAAATGTGCATAAGTAATTGATCAATAAATAATCAAAGATTGCAAGTAAACGCACCACAAAGAACGCTGGAAATGAACAAGACAAAGAATTTCAGTCATTTATACAGGGAGAGGGTAGATAACATTTTATTCAATTAGCAGTCTTTATTAAAAAATCATTAAACCACAAATAGAGACGCACAGAAAAGCCATTTTTATTTAAAAAACATCCTTATAATAAAACTATGTTTTACATAGATGTATTTTATCAACGTACCTGCGAATGTGTTTGGGAAACGGTGAAATGAATGCATTTCAACTATAGAGCCCTCCATGACACGAGTTACTTCCACATTCCATTCTTCCAACGGATGTCTATGCGAGTGTCGCAACCGTTTTTCAATGAGACGCGACAAAAGGCAAGAGAATGCATTAGAACCCAACCCATTATCATTTTAAATTCTGTCCACACTGGATGTGGCGCGACGCGACTATCCCATTAGAACAAGCTGTGTGTCGTGCCGCGTCCGGTGACACAGTGTTTGTCTTTACATATTTGGTATATTTCTAACTAGTGTTCTTGCAGGAATTACAGAAGTCTATGATTGACATGTTTTCTTTATCTTGTAAACATCTTGTATCCCTGTTTCTCATCCAGGGTGGAACTGTCAACCGACCAAGTAGTCAAACCTGTGAATACAGAGGCTCTGGTTAAATGGGTGGGCAAGATTCCTGCTGATGTGGTGACTGATATGGCCAACCTCGCCCCAATGCTAAGTCGATTGGGTTATGACCCTCTGGCCAACCCCCCAAACTACAGCAAGCCTGATCTCTTATTCATCTAAACAATACAAAAATTGTGATGTCAAACTAGAACTGAAGCAAAATAAAGTTCTTTCTGTGGATAAATAAAACTTAAAGCAATAAAACAAAAGGACATAAAGACTTGAATTAACAAGAAAATCACTTTCATTATGGCGATCTTGTTTGTTGACAAATGTTTTTTGAAAAGAAATGCCAATTGTGGACAATTGTTGCTGCTGTTTGTCAGTGTTAATGAGCTAGCGGCAACAGGTTTAAAACAAATCTTGATGTTGACTTGAATTAAACCTGAAACTTAATTACAAAGTTTTTTTTTGGTGTGTTGGTTATTCTCTGTCTGTTACTTACTAGTGACTGTTGCCTTTACTTTTGTATGTGTTCATGCATGTGTCATTTGGTTCCCATACAGGAAACTGTTTAAAGAGGAGGTTAATAGTTGCACAAAATGAACACTTATTGTTTTTTATGTTTTAGTCTAATGATCCTTTAATGATGATTTGTGTGTAAGTGTTTTTTTTAAACCTGAATTGTATATTTGACACATTTAGTCCTAGTATGAAGAACTTGATAAGAATCCAACTTGCAATTTGTGAAGATGTTACTTGTTACAGACACTTTTTGCTACAGATGCAACAAATATTTATTAAATGTTTGTTCTTTCTAAGAATTTTTTTTGTTTAAATGTGTGTGACAATTACACGGATTGCAATTAACTGCTTTAAGAGTTATTAAACGACAGTTTGACAAAAAATAATTGACCCCGACGTGATTTGAACACGCAACCTTCTGATCTGGAGTCAGACGCGCTACCGTTGCGCCACGAGGTCTTGTTGTGTTAAGTTTTGTATTTTGCATCCTTCTCCATTCATTGTGTTAATATTAATACGTCTTTGTCCCTGTGGTTTGCGAGACAGGAGTTGAGTTGGTTAACGTAACGTTAACTGTATGTCCAACAGCTGTTTCTATTACTTTGAAAAAGGTGAAATTGCAAAGAAATGTAACCGGTTTAATAATATCAATAGAAATGTGTGATTGAAATTATTTACATTTCCCTGGTGGTCTAGTGGTTAGGATTCGGCGCTCTCACCGCCGCGGCCCGGGTTCGATTCCCGGTCAGGGAATTCTACTTTATTGTGAATGAAAAGCATTGCACTTCAAACAACAACATTTAGTAGCCAACACAACCATTACACGATCAATTAATTATTTGTTGATTTATTATTTATATATATATATATATTATATTGCTATTCAACCATATGTCTACAATATTGCTTAATATATAGTTTGTAAGACAGAAATAACCAGTAACACCAACGATAGATAGTAATTCTGAGGCCTATTATCTTTTTAATTAAGACATTTAATAAATTAATTAAAAAGCATTCTCCTACTGTTAGATTATTTAGTTCCCCACCCTACTGCCCAATGGACATAAGTGAAACCCCTTGGGGGTTGATGGGGCCAACTGTTGGATTGTTTGGTTGTTGATGGGCAGTGGACGTGGGTGAGGCCCCTCAAGGTGTAATGTGTTTTAAAACATTATTTAGTTCCCCACCCTAATGAACAATGGACATGGGTGAAACCCCTTAAGGGTTAATGAAGTCCCTTCTATGCATAAGACAGTTCTTTGCACAGTGCTCTTAGCATTAAAATGTGCGTACCCTAACCAGTTGATTGCTTAAGGCAGTTTCAGTAAACGCCCTGTTCTGCTCTATATAAAGTGTTCACTATGAAGAAATAAATGAGCTTGATACAACCACACTCTGGTGTCAATGTCTCTTGCTCCCAGAGCTCTGCTGAGGACATCTCTCACAACATCCAACCGTAATTGGCTACTGAATATTGAAGGATAATCCGAACACAGAAAGATACGAAAGTTAAAATCTTACACCGAAAATCTTAGCACGTTTCATTCACACTCTACTCGCATACCACTACAGTGAACACGCGCAGTTTAGGCACACGCACGAGAGGCGGAGTGCATGAGTCATTAACCAAAAGTGACCAGTGCGTTTAAATTCATATCTTCAGGGAGTACACAAGGTAAGTAAGTCAATGCAATTATACCGTGCGTGTTTTCTAGG
Source organism: Triplophysa rosa (assembly GCF_024868665.1). Lineage (NCBI taxonomy): Eukaryota > Metazoa > Chordata > Actinopteri > Cypriniformes > Nemacheilidae > Triplophysa > Triplophysa rosa. The sequence goes on from NC_079908.1 coordinate 9,415,373, forward strand.
ACCGCTACTGTCATTAAACTGAGTATTATTTTATAATCTGGCTTTATTGTCAAATGTCTTTACATTGTCAATATGCTTGAACTGCAGATCCATTAAAAATCCTTGATGTGCAGATTTCATTTACATAAACAGTACATTTTACTTTTTACATTTCAATGTAACGTTACATTTCAAATTTTGTTTTCGATAGTTTTGGAAAAGTTCAATTAACAGCCCTGCCGGCATTTCAACGTACTCACGGGTTGAATCATGGGTCATTTTGATTGACCATTGGATTTTGCAAATTGAAACAACGTTGAACATCTTTCAACATTTCAACATTGGTGAATTAAATAAGGTTTTAGCTGTAAACTGTGAATTAACGTTGAATTAAGTGTCGATTTTGCTAATTGATTCAACTTTGAAATCGCGACATAGTTTTAATGTTTTACTTTTACTTTCCGAGTAATTTGCGCGTAAAACAGGCCTTCCCGAAAAGTTTCCTCCGGATTCACAAATACTTAGTAAACGTCAGATTTGATAGTAAAATGTGTGTATGTTGATGAATTCCAATCACTCGTAAACAGGGTGCGCATGCACGCTCTTGCACAATTAGCATAATCCCCGCCTATGAATTACAGATACGCAAATTACCTATCTAGGAACACCGGAATCCTCTGGACTTCATTCTCTGGTTTGGCCACATTATATTGCGTAAATGCGTAATATACTAATAGGCTATATGCTTACCAATAAATTAATCAATTAAACTGTTCACAAAAGTGTTTTTAGCCAGCTAAAATAATAATAATATCTGGTGCTCTTCCGAAAAAGACGACCTGGTGGCGCCTGAGAACGCTTTGGAGGCACTGCGCGTTAATCCGGAGATGCGTTGGTTGCTGTGATTTAGAATATCCGCAACAGTTAGTCTACTTGTTACTAGTATCTTATTTTAAATAATATTACTGAATATGAAAATGCAGTAACCATATTAACTTCTCCATTGTTGTGTATGATGGTTGGTCAATGTAGTGTTTGTCCCGCCTCTTCTCCACTGTGATTGGACGGTTGTGTAAAAACGGACAGTGACGAGCTCTGCATTTTACCCAAAGTTCAAAAGTAAAAAATGTTAAAAACAGTGCAAAGAACTCGTGAAATATCATTATGATACATAGTGCATCAAAATGCAGTGTCATCGCACTACTTACACTTGGTATGGAGCAGGTGTTCATTTCTTTCGTGCCAACTTTCATGAATCCGAAAATTTATGTTAGAATGACATTTATACAAAAAATTGTTCTGCTCGTGTTTCATAAATGAGACCCATTGTTTTTTTTCCTTAATTTTTTCATGCTTGGTATGTTCTGTAACGAAATGGCATGTGAAGTTATTTTTTTAGTTACTTTTTACAAATTAAGTAATTGTGCTGTATATGAGATTCATACACCTATGCAGGGACAAAATTGATGTATGACCCCCTCTCCCTCTATAGAACTATATCATATTAGCAGTATCAAACTAATATTTTCTTTTTTAATGCTTAGGAACCTCATGATGAGCCAAATGGATGAGTTTCACATGACAATTCGTACCTCCACATTACCTCACTCAGGAACGTATGGCAGTGTTTGGATCTCTCTGGTCGGTACTCTTTGCGAGACCCCTCCAGTGAAAGTGAATCCAGAACAACATCGTCTCCTGCCAGGCTCAGTAAGACCTTTATAGAAAATTTCTCACATCGCTCTAAATACAGATATACTATGAAGTGCAGTTGAACAGGAACTTAATCCACTTGAATGAACTTGAAAGTCTTTGGATTAAAGCATCTGCTAAATACATGCATTGTAATGTAAATTTTACTTGAGTAATTGAGCAGACTGATCAATTCACATATATAAAAAAGGCATTATAAGAACAGATTTTCATTTTAGTACATGAATCTAACACAAAAACTTTTGTCTTTGAAACAGGCCTATACTATTGTCATCACACCTACAGAGGAAGTTGGTAAACTGGTTTTGATGAAACTGCGTCTTGAGGCTCAGCCTGGGTTTCCAGACCTGAACTGGCACTGTCAGGATGTTGAGGTGAGACGGCATTCTGAAGATCCCAATGTGGATGTTTTTCTTTGCCATAAATGGATTCAGAGCGCAGACGGATGTGTTGAGCTTCGGAACGATAAAGGTGAGCTGTTTGTGTTTTTAGTAGGAAAAACCTATCAAATTTAACCCCCAAAATATTCAGTTTATTTACTGCAGTAGTTTCTAGAGACATCACATCCTTATTTGTTGAAAACCTTTCTTATAAATTCCTTAGTGTGTCTGAAAAAGGAGGAGACATTGGCAATCCTAAAAGCTCACAGGGAGAAGGCTCTTAAGAATAAACAGCAGTCTATCAGGTACACCGTTTTATTTGTGTTTGTTCGCCACTCTTATTTATTAAAGGAGTAGTTCACCTCAAAATGAAAAATCTGTCATCATTTTTTTATTGAGTAACAAATAACAAACATTTTCCACATACTTTGCAGAGTCAATTAATTTACAATAAAATAAAACACCTATAATAATACTGTTCTGATGTTTATTTATCTTGTTCAATATATCTACATGAATTTTTAACAATAAAGCAGAGATTTTTCAGAAATCTGTGGACTCCTTTTTTATTATACCTGATCTCTGGAAAAAAAATTATTCCAGTGAAAACAATGATTTTTAGGCCAGTAGCCTTGACATCCTGACTGTGTGATGAAAAGTTTTGATAAGTATGGTGTCCATTTTAAAGACAGAAGTTAACTCTTTACTTGATCCATTACAATTTGCATATAGGCAGGGTCGTATACATAAGATGCTGTTAACACTGTCACTGATTATATTACTAAACACTTGGAAAAAAGCTTATGCACGGCTATTATTTGTTGATTTTAGATCGGCTTTTAGTACGATTGAGGCTCACCTTTTAATTCAGAAATTGAATATGTTTAATATGAATTCCTTTTAATAAAGTTGACCAATCAGACTCAACAGGTTAGAGACAATCACACTTTATCGGAGCTGAAAAGGACTAGCACATGTGTCCCACAGGGGTGTGTTAGCTCCCTGATCCTTTTTACACTGTATAGCCTACTAACGAGTGTTCAAGTTGTGAGCTTAATAATTTAATAGTGAATTCTATATTCTGCATCGGTTAAGGCTTTATGGTGGATGATGTTTTATCAGGCGGTTATAGAGCATAATCAGATATGGTATTTTGGTTTGGTATAACCTTACAGTTCAGGTAAAAGCTAAGCTAGTACGCTTGGTAAAAATAGTGATGAAGACCACGGAAAGACTATCTGTCCCTTGATTCAGTGTATGAACAGTCTGCTTTCAGAGAAGCACATAAAATAGCTGATCCACTGCATGTATTGCATACTGAGTATGAATTGTTACCTTTTGGAAGAAGGTACAGAGTCCCAATGTGTTGGTATAGTCGTTTAAAGAAGTTTTTTCAATCAAATGTTAAATGATGAATGAGTGTTGTTATTTATTTTATTTTTTGTTTTGTTGAATTTGTTGTTTACTATATGTTCTTAAAGTTTTTGTCAATGTAAACACCTTGAGTCCAACACAAATTTCCAACACAATAAAGTATATTTCATTTCATAAAGGTTTGAAATGTCAACAGGTGAGTAAATGATAACAGAATTTTCATTTTGAAGGTGAACTACTCCTTTAAAACAGTTTTCCCATAACTAATAAGAATGTTTGTCTGTAGGTTTGGCACATTTGTTGACGGCGTCCTTGGATGTGTGGACATGCCCAGTGTGGCAGCTCTAGGTCCCAACCTGACTCACATTCGTCAAAGGTATGATTTACTGTTCTTAAACTCCAAGACTAGTTTTTTTTATGGATTATTTCTTAGCTGAATTTGACAATGGAATATTGTCCTTCACTTGTCTGTCAGTCCAGGCAGCAATGTGCACTATCTAAAAGGTTTTACTGAAAGAGGAACATCTTGGAATAGTCTACAAGAACTTGAGACATTCTTCCTGTTCAACGGAAGAGAGAACACAGTTGCGAGTATGAACAAATACATTACGTCAAATAACCACAAAATATATATGCTCTTTTTAAACCATTTGCTCTCTTAACCGTGTTTATTTATCCTTTTTTTTAGTTTGATAGTTTCTTGTCATGCATTTCACTTGCAGAATATGTTCAGGCCCATTGGAAAGAGGATGCATTCTTTGGGTATCAATGCCTCAATGGCTCCAATCCGCTGTGTGTCAAGCAGATCCGCAGCCTGCCACCCAACCTCGCTGTCACTTCAAAGATGGTCAGATGTTTTTTGCCGGAGGGGTCTTCCCTGAAGCGTGAGATGGAGGTGTGTTCGTGTGCATGTGTGATATACAATGAGGCATTTGGATTTGTCAAACTGTAATTGTTATTGTTGCATATATCACAGAAAGGACGTGTTTATCTTCTGGATTATGAGATTCTGGATCAGTTGCCTGACAATACTGTCAATGGCAAGCAGACGTACTTGACTGCTCCTTTATGTCTGCTGCATTACAACCAAAATGAAGAACTAAAGCCAATTGCCATACAGGTATGGGTTTATAGTTTGCCCCTTTGGTTATTAGAATATACTGTAGATGTAGTCACGTTAGCAAAATCGACCTGTTCTGTGGTCTTAAATGATACGGGGCTGGACAAGTACTGAAACAATGAAATAGCAATAGGTGCAATTTGTAAGCTGTAGCAAGCAGCAATGGCATTATATTACTTTTTTATAGCCTTTTAAAAGGGGAAAGATAAAGTCAAGAAGAATTCAGGATCAAATAAGGACTCGTGTGAAGCAGTGGCGTAGCCACGGGTGTGCCAGTGCCACTCACAGTGGCAGCTGGCACACCTAAAAAATAGATGCATAATTATTTTTTATAGCCCCAATAAAAATATTTTTCACAGTTTAGCCCATTGTTTTTTAATTGCTATAAATGTTATTGGTAACGTTACCGAGCACCACCTTATTTTTGAACGTGGAAGTAAATGATGTGACGTACTTCCTTATTGTGTTGGGACTACCGTTTTATTAGCCAGCTACAGTGGAAAACAATGGAAGTGGTGTCGCAGGAGCGCGCTCAAAACACTATAAAAAACAGTTCAGGTAAATATTTTTCACACCCGCGATGTATTACACAGTGGGAGGATGAAGTGGCCTGATATATCATATGACAATATATTCAATTATTTCGACATTACGCATCAGAAACGAGTGATGGAAGCACCAAATTTCGAAATAAAAACCCTTAATTCGCAAAATAGTTTTTACACACATAAATGTACTAGTTACTAGAAAGTTTGTAACTAAGCCGTTTTGGGTCACAGGACAAAAGACTACTATGAGAGACAATGGTGACCCAAAACGGTTTAGTTACAAACTTTTATTAAAATATATTAATTTGTGTTCAGCACAACAAATAAATGTATACATGTTTGTAACAACTGAAGGGTGAGCAAATGATGACAGCATCCTTAAATGGTCTTAAATATCCTAATTTAACTAAGGCATAGTCCTGGTTTAAGCTAAGCCTTGTCTGTTAAACCGGGCCTAAATCTCTACTGAAATGTATTTTTTAACACTGAAATCCATTCTTGAATTTAAATTGTGTGAGTAAGGAAATACAATCCTAACTCTTGAGATTGAAATTAATCTATACTAAAATCAACAAACAAATCATTTTCTTATTTCAGCTTCAACAGTCTCCTGGTCCACAGAACCCTGTTTTCTTGCCTTCTGATTCTGCAGCGGATTGGTTGTTAGCAAAGATATGGGTGCATAATTCAGATTTTGTAGTCCATCAGCTGCTTTCCCACCTGTTGCGCACTCATCTTGTGGGGGAGGTGTTTTGTACCGCAACACTCCGACGTCTACCGGAGATTCATCCTCTGTACCAGGTACCTTAGGCCATCTTACAAAACAATGAAGCAGAACAAATTACTTCTATAGAGAGTTCATCACAATTCAGTAATTATGACTTATATGGATACTTTGAATTCCTTAGCTGTTAGTAACACATTTCTATTTTGTTTTTTTTAGCTCCTTATGCCACATATTCAGACTACTCTTCAGATCAACATTCAAGCTAGAGCAACTCTTCTGGCCAAAGATGGGGTTTTTGACAAGGTTCCTTAAATGTATATTGAGATAATAATTGAATCCATTTACACTTGGCAGTTAGTTAACAAATTCTGGTTTCTTCTCTCTGAAGTCTATTTCTTGCGGTCTGGATGCAGCGAAGCTGCTGCTTGCTCGAGGAACTCAGCGTCTGCGCTATAGCTCGATGTGTGTGCCAGATGACCTGAGATGCCGTGGACTGGATACACTCCCCATCTGCTATTACGCACAAGATGCTATCAGGGTGTGGGATGCTCTACATAGGTACATTAGGAAGACTGACAAGATGGTTGCATATTTATTGTATTATGATGAATGAGACATTGATATATGTTCAATGTGAAGTGAATACATGATTTGCATTTGCCATACAGGTTTGTTGAGGGCTGGAGTAGTTTGTATTACTGTAATGATGAGGACATCCAGCAGGACTGTGAGCTGCAGAACTGGATTAGAGAGATCTTCATGAAGGGATTCCTTGGCCTTAGTCACACAGGTTAACACCCGTGAAAACACACAATAATTTACACAACTGTCAAAAAAACATTTTGTTCTAAGCAACAAAACATCTAATGCCATCTAACCAGGCTTAGTGCAAAAATGTCATCTACACTAAAGATCTAGCATACAGCGATGCCATGGAAGAACCATTTTTGGTTCCCCAAAGAACCAGTCAGTCAGTACACTGGTTTTATTCGTTGGTGAGACTCATTTCTTTTCTTCCATGTCATATTCTCCAGGAATTCCACAGTCATTTCAAACAACTGCTGAAATGTGCAAGTTTGTCACCGTGGTGATCTTCACCTGCTCTGCGCTTCACTCAGCTGTCAACTTCTCTCAGGCATGTTGTTCAGTGTTCATGAATGCTATAATTCCCCTTGTAGAGCCCTAGTCACTCCTAAGTACTACTACCTAAGTAATGTACAGAATGACGGTATATCGTATTCAGATTCAGTAATCGTGTGTTTATCTTTCCCCATTCATCTCAACATTCAGCTGGATTACAACCTTTGGATACCAAACAGTCCAGCAGCTCTGGTACGCCCTCCTCCTCAGACCAAAGGCCTTACAACTGAGGATGAGCTTGTGTCCTTCCTTCCAGGAGTGAATTCCTCTTGTCACGTCCTTAGTATCTTGAGTCTACTGTCACAACATGCCATTGACTATGTAAGTGGTAGTTGACTGGACTGTGTGAACTGTACACTGTTTATCAACTGGATGTGTCTATTGTTATTATATATGTGTCTATATATTATTCATGTGTTTGTTCACTTAATACATCTGCAGACAGTTTGAGGCTCTTCGGATTTGTCAACATACATGATTGTGCTATACTGTGCAGGTGTAGTGTTTATCTAGCTTGTCCTTTCTCTCTAGGTGCCCCTGTGCCACTATAAGGAGTGGTACTTCCGCAGTGGCGCCACCCTCAGGCTTGTGGAGAAAGTACAGAAGGAGTTGAAGAAGATAGCAAGAGACATCACAAAAAGAAACACACAGCTGGAGTTACCCTACACTTATCTGTCCCCAGATTATATTGAAAACAATCTGGCCATCTGAGTCTAACAAATCAAGCACTGTTTTTCTTCTTTAGAAGTAGTATCATTGGGGGGTTGAACAGGTTTTCTGGATTTTAGAAATATCATAAGTAAACATTACATAAACCATGTGTGGTGTTTATTTTTATGTACCACTGTGTTAATTTTGACATTTGTTTTTTGAATGTGGTAGTACGTGTGTCTATTCTTTTGCTTGAGTAGCCTATTAAATACTTTTCTCAAAGTTAGTGGTGCTCTTCTTATTATTCAGTTTTTTTTTTCTGGACAAAACTTTGGTGCATAACTTGTCCCGCACTGTTTGTCGTAGACCCACAAATGATGTGTAAAATCGAGCAGCTTATACAGGAGAGTTGTGCTATGACTTTAAAAGTGATCGTGCATATGATGGCGGTGAAGCTATCGAGCCATACCCTAGCAATCATGATTTAGAGCACCCTAGAAACCACCTTACAACGACCCAGAATACCTTAGCAACACCATAGCAACCACCTAAAAACACTTAAGAAACCGAGTGCCAAGTTTTGCCACAACAAGTAAATTTTATTTTCTTCAGAGTTTTACAGACTTCATAATCTTCAAAATGTCTAATAATTCATTTACATCTTCTAGTTTACACAGTAACAAGTACAGTATCTCACAGAAGTGAGTACCCTCACATTTTTGTAAATATTTAATTATATCTTTTCATGTGACAACACTGAAAAAATGACACTTTGCTACAATGTAAAGTAGTGAGTATACAGCTTGTACAGTGTGCACTTATAAATTTGCTGTCCCCTCAAAATAACTCGACACACAGCCATTAATGTCATGATTCTGCCGCATCATGTCATGTTTCTCGTGGTCTAGTGACAGGATCATGACAGAACCTCATGTTTTATGTGGAGAGGGGCATTTTTGTACGTATGGCCTTCCATACACCCTCTCCGGTCTAGTCTCTGTTCCCGCCCTCTCTCTCCTCATTATTGCTCGTTTATTGTTTCATGCCCCACAGCTGTCCCCCTCTTGATTTGATCACTTTATAATTCCCTTGTGTTTTCTGTCCTGTGCTGGTCCATTTCGTTTCATGTTGGTGAGTCTCTGTGTCCAGTCCAGTCAAGTGCAGACTAGTCTAGTTATTTGTAGTTAATGTCAAATGTTGTCTCTAGTCTAGTTTAGTGTAGTTAGTCCATGTTCTTGTTATCCGTCATGTTTATACCCATGTTCTTTGTATTTTTACCCCCTTGTGGGTTTTTGTTTTGTCATTGTAAATGAAATTATCTTTTGTTAACCCCTTACCCGCTGTCTGCGCCTGGGTCCTCTGTCATTGTATCCCTGTGTCTCACCCCATATCGTGACACATTAATATCCAAACCGCTGGCAACAAAAATGAGTACACAAATTTGTTGTGTACACTTATGCCCGGTTTCATAGACAAGGCGTAAAGCTAATCCCAGACTAAAATTAATGTTTGAGCAGTCTTAACTGAAAATAACTCAACTTCAAGTATGTCAGCGCCATTGTTTTGTCTCAAGATGCACACCAGATATATTTTTTACTAGGGCATTTTTATAAAAGTAGTTTAAATATCCTAATTTCACTAAGGGTTAGTTTAAGCTAAACCCTGTATGTGAAACCGGGCCTTAAAGTACACTAAAAAGTAGGGTTGTGTACCGAAACCCGGTGCCATAACATATCCGGTATGTAACTGGACCGAATCAATACGCAGATTTCGGTGCCTCATTTCGGTGCCACTGAAATGCTGACTGAGCCGTCGATTGAGACATTTCCCCTTATTCACGTGAACGAAAGTCGGAAAGCCCTGATAATACAAATTCCTCACATCTTATTCAATGGTTAAACAGATCGCGAATGATCTGTGATCGCATGGATCACGCGCGCCCCATAGATCGGAACGCGAATGACCCGTGGATTCATCATTATAGTGAAAGACCGTTTTAACGCGCACTCTCTCTCCCTCCATCCATCTCGGCGAGTTCAGTATTCATAACCGGGCGCAGTCTTTAACTTCAACCGCCGCATAAGGCAAGTTTTAAAGTGAAACTAACGTTAATTCGAAACGCACATGACGCGTCTGTAATGCAAGAGATCACGATAAAACTGTTGAGCGCGTTTAAAATCAATGGGCGCTCGTTCTTAACACAACCCTAAAGCCCATTGCACATTGAGTCCGAAATTTGCGTCCGAAATTTCCGCACGTTAAAAAATAAATACGACCTCACGTTGTGTCAATCACATTTACACACTGCCTCCGATATTTTCGTCCGTCATACAAAAATTCTGACCGGGTTCGATTTTTTGCGTTTTCGCATCCGTATCAAGCATTTTGAGTGGCCTTTTATAACAATTCAGAGACACCGTACAAACGAGAGACAAATACGAAAAAACGCATACGAAAATTTCGGACTGTATGTGCAAAGACCTTTACCCTAACGCATTTGACAAGAAAGACAAGCGAGACACAGCAGTGAAAGTGCTAAAACCTTATAGCATCTATCTGTTAGTCTGATAGACATGCAGTCTGTCAAGCTTTTTACTTTGACGGCATGTATAGGCATACATATTCATTATAATGTCTGTTTTTATAAGAAGGCTCTCTGTAAATTGACTTAATCTGTTGATATATTCAAAGCATTTTCTGCCCCTATTTAATACAACTATGGTGAGCATTTAGTTGTAGCTGGAGGGTAAACAGCAGGCCCGGATTAAGAATTCAGGGGCCCCTGGGCACAAGTGTCTTGCAGCCCCCCCCCCCCCATACGCAAGTACGCACAATAAAGTTTTGAAATAGCCTACAGGGTACTACGTGTAGGAAGCACCTCTATCTTATACAGGATTACATTGCCAAATTACAAACTATGATCACAACCTGAAGGACTATATCAACACCTGTACACATCCTCCATCATACAAGATTTACACCACAACAATGCTTTTCTGGACCAGCAGCAACAATATCAAGACATTTCCCTGCATACTGTAACTCACTGGCATTTGCAAGCACACACTGCCTCACCTCTACCTATTAACTCAGTTCTATCAGATTCTTCCATAATTCACACACAAACACGCCGGATTCACAAAACTGTTCTTAAGAGAAAATATAAGAACTTTATTAAGATAAATTATAGGACGTTCTTAAGAATATTCTTAAGTAATATTTTCTTATAAACATTTTAATTTGTCTAAGAATAAAAGGGCAGACTTTGTCATTGATTATACTATAAGAGTAAGGTTAAACTTTGTAAGCACCTCGCGACTCACGTTCTTATGTAAGCGTGTGTTAAACTGCATTAACGAATATTATAGGTATACTTACAAGAGTCTGTGTAAGTAAACACTTTGCAAAGTATGTAAAAGCACTCTGGATTTGCTAATAACGAAGGCTAAAAATCGGTAAAGTAAGGCCTAATTAACATAATATAAAATTTCATTATTGGCGAAGACACACCACCAAATATATGTAAAAAAAACCTCTTACCTTTTGAGATTTTAAAGACAACTGTGAGGGTATTCTATATGGATTATATTACAACAATAATGTTTTCATTTACATATTTTCAGTTTATTGACTTAGTGACTTCTAACAAATCACCATAAAAAGCGGCGATTTTGGCTACATTCTTTCACACAGCCTCTGTCTAGGTAACCATATGCATATTTACAGACGAAATGTGTTCATGTTTATACATTCAAACAGTCGATAACAGTGACAGGTTGTTGGAAACGCTGTTTTGTACTCATTTCATTCAGGAGTCACCTGTGGAATGTGCTGCTTCTTCCTACCGCTCAATGAGACGATCCCTGCGGGGGGAAAGGAGACATTGCGCTCGCGGGACAGCACTGGCGACATTTTCCCACTAAATGAAAGCTTTATCGGAAGGTCGCTGGATATTTCGCTTTGTGCTTCTCCTGAACAAAAGCTGCTAAACAGCTTGTAAAAGTTACTAAATCAAGAGACAGACTTGCGTACGTTAGAAACACTGTTTTGTGTGCGCATTTGCGTGTGTGCGGGCCAGACAGGCACACGGCAGAATTAATATAGCGAAAACATGGTTATGTTAACATTTTCTCCCCCCTTCTTGGACCCCAAGCGCGCATGGGCCCCTGGGCCGGTGCCCATAATGCCCATTGGATAATCCGGCCCTGGTAAACAGTAAACACTATAACATCTTTATAGCAAGAGTCTTGCAATGTTTGTGTCCATGCTCATTTCACATTCACTTAAAGCTTTAATTGTGAATTTGTTGTGTATTTTTGTTATGAATTTGTTTTGTTCTTTAATGTCGTCCACCGGTGTTTTGTGGCTCTTTTTTTAAAAGTATCGATTTAGGCACCGGTACCGTTTTAAAAGTATTGATTTGGCACCGGTATCGGAAAAAAGCCAAAAGATACACAACCCTACTAAAAAGTGGGCCAATTTAGTCCCAAGCAGTATTCAAATAGTACACTTCCAAGCATACTAGTTGTCCATTGATATTAGCGTACGTAAATACTACATAAAGTATAAATATACTTGAACTTTACTTAAAGGCAGAGTAGATCATTTGGAAAATGCTAACGTTTGCCTGCTAGCAGTGCAATCATAGATCCCTCCCTCTCGCGAATCACCATCCAAAGCCACGCCTCCTCCAAAACACATGAGCTCGCGCACAGACCAGAAGCTGTTGGATCGGTTCCAGTGAAGTCATGTCACATTCACCGGTGAGAAAACATTACAGTACAAAGTGAATTACATTATTACAAGAAGAAACATCTCCAGGTACCTGCTCTCTGTCCACCATTGTCCCGCTGCCTGCACATCGCACATGAGCGCGCTGATGACGTTTACGTCTGCGTGAACAGGGTGCGCAGTGGGATGCAAAATACCCTGACTGAAAATGTACACATGACGTATCATTGCCCTCGGACCGAGGGCAGTAATTGGTCCAACGTTTTTTGACCCTACACCTTTCACAGAATATACAGTATATAATTATAAAAATACCAATGTTTCGCTTTACTTATTGATTGCTATCAGTTAAGAGATAAGTATACTTCTTTTTGATAAGGGTAGCCTACGTTTAAAATGCATTAATATACATTTAAAGAAAAGTTTTCCTAAATGTTTGTTTCTGTTCTGCAGAACTACAATAACATTCAAACCGAATTCATGTATTTGACACAGAAACAAAGGAAAATCAATCAATGCTAGTGTCATGTATAAAAAGTCAAATGTGAGCGCGCCTCATCCATACAGTGTGCGGGAAACTACTCAGACTCAAATAAAACAAATCGTACACTTTTCTTATTAATAAGTGAGTCTTTTATTCAAAATTCTGTTGTTTGTGAAATATTACATGTTATGTCAGGGTGTTTTTGTACAAGGTCAAATGTGTTGCACTGGTTTAATATACTACATGTGATGTATGCTTCATTTTTTACAAGGTATAATTTGTGTGAGTGTTCAGTGAGAAGAGGGAACACAGAAGGATGTTTATCGTTTGAAATGAACCCACTGTTGATGATACATTGACATTGTCTTTAGGATGTTTAAAGGCCCCCTTTACTTTTATTTACTTTATTAAAGGCGTAGCAATTTAAAGGAGCTCTTCAATACGAAGCATACTTCACAACCCATGCGTAGTCACTGGATCATAAACAGCCTTTTATTTTCTTAGAAAGTGCGAGCATTGTTCAAAAGTAGTCCGCGTTTGCAACACACATGTTTGCTTTTACAGAGGGATCATGAATCATGAAACAGTGTTCATTCTATGAGTGCGCAGGCGGGACACACATCCACTATTTAACAGCATAATTTATATATACTGTATCTCTGACATCACACACATTGCAGTTATTCGTTATCACGAAAGTTTATTATTTGCATGCATTTTAAAGTTGTGCCTGTTTAAACTTTAAAGCGATTTGACTCACAGACGTTTCTTCTGACATACGAGATCCGTGCACACAGACACACAGCACAGGTCATAACTATATGGCACAGGTAATGTTACAGAACAGAACAAAGTTCTCTTTCGCGTCTTATTAGCTATTTAGCTGTAAAATGCACACAAGATTATGCCAAAAACACACAAGGTTCACATAAACGCAGTGGCTAATGTTATAAGTGAAGTTAGCGCAGTGGATGTGTATCAGCATTAGCATTAGCTGTCTTTGTTATAATACGTCTATTGATCACCAAAACACTTCACAGTAATACAGTTAAAATTGGGAAAATGTGAATAATACAGTGGTAAAATTCAAACCACATTTTCTACTGGTCTTATTAAAGGCTTTTACAATGTATCAATAATTATCGATATCTAATTATATGAAACATTATATAGATGATACATTTTTCAGCTGTATCACCAAGCCCTAGGAGGTAGCGCACAGCTCCCTGGTGGTCTAGTGGTTAGGATGGACCTTTATCACGGAGTAATTGAACACCGGAAATGCTCGTCTAAGCAGTGTATCGTTTTTTCCGGTTAAGTTTATTACAATAGGCTGCAATCACCTATTTGACTAAATGCCTCTTATAATGAGTGTACGCAAAATGATTTCAAAATCCAGACATTTTCAGAGACAGGAGAAGAGATATTCTGATGATTACTGTGAACAGATTTTTACAAACTCAACCGAATTTGAAGTTTTAATCCAGCAACGCCGATCTGTGAAAGTAGTGGCTGGTAAACATACGTGATTATGTCATCACACTGTGTCAGTCAGTGCTCCAAATTAGTGATCAGTGTGCTACAGTGTGATGAATAAGATTAGAATGTGCATGTATTTGTATTAAATATTTTTTATCACCCGTTGTGTGTGATTTTTCATTGACAGTCATTTTACTGCATGTAATTCACAAATACACAAAAATTCATTAATATTCAATGTAGTCGAGCAGTCATCGCATGACTCTTTTAAGATTAATTAAGTGTTTAATAACATTACGTTTCTTTTATGCAGTTACCATGCACTCAGCTATTTTAAGGACTGGAATAACAACGCATGTAAGCAGTACGTAAAAATGACCAAGCTCTATAAAATACCCATGGTTTACAATTATATACTACACTTTCACTGTAATAAAACCATGTGTAATTTCCATAATTGGTGTTTATTAGTCATATTTGTTTCAAATGATATATGACCACTAAGAGAAAACACAGGACTGTAGTAGGTTAGGAAATAAAGGTATTTATTATTCAGAATGTGTATTTGAATGGGAAATATATTTATAGAGTTAAAGAGATAAACATCCTCAGTTTCGAAGCTCATACTGCACACAAACGTACTTCCGCATGTTATTTTAAAAGAAAGGCACTTCATTTCACATTTTCAATCTCACCCATGCTTTCCTCAATTATTTTGTGTCAAGAAATTGTGAAAACTGAGGTAATAAGGAGGTCGATGTTTAGCTGTAAAGCAGCCGGGTTAGCGGATTCAACCATTGGTTTTAACTGTGTTGCTATGCTACCGGAAAAAGCGACACACTGCTTCGCTTACGGGATACAGAAAATGTGATAAAGTGTGACAAACCACGTCCCACACTCTACTATACCACTGACGTTACAGTAGGCCCTTTCACACATACAGTCTTCGTGACAACGGAAGTTCAAAATGTTCAGATAGTTTCAGGTTATGTTTTTCTTTAAATGCTTTGTTTCTTTCGTTTTTTTATTTTTTATTCGTTAAATGACTTATGTCTTTAAATTAGTTAAAAGTTTGTCACAATCGGTCTGTTTTGCTGCAGCTCCATGCAGGGCCGTACACAGGATTTTGGAAATACCGAGGTCCAAAAACTGAATTTGTCACAAACAAATTGACTTTCTTGATCTACATACAGTATGTGCATTTTAAAAGTGCAAACAATTGCTAAAACCATCTCTGTCTTTTCATGTTTATCAGTAATGAAAGTAAACACATGGTCAATTGATATTTTTATACAAATACTACCAGATTGAAATACAACCTGTCTTTCATAAAGGATCATAATGCATTTGGGTTTGAAAGAAAGATAAGAAGTTTCCATTTTTGAGTGAACTGTCCCTTTAACTTTTCTGTGTAGCTACGGAAGTTGCAGTATATGGAGGATTCTCAACTTAGAATTAAACGAGACATCCTTCGTAGGACATACTGGCAGAAAAGGAAACAGGAAGTACCACGTTGCTATGACAACACGTTGCACTCGCACACCTGTCAAATTAATTAAAATGATTTCTACATGATTTAAGAGGTAAAAAGTCGGTAACTTTCTACCCTAAACAATGCCAAAAGAGTTAAACAAATATACAATTTTTGCCTTACTGTTTCAAAACGTTTAAAAATCAAAACGCAAAGAATTGTGGGTTATCTCTAGCAACGAAGCATACAGCTCTGTCCTCCGAATTCCTGTCAAAGAACGTCGCATTTGAAGGGTGCCTCCAGTGAGTCCTACCTGATTTTATGAAATGAGACAGCCATGATGACGTAGCAGGCTTCAAATGAGACCTCTGGAGGACGCGGCCTTACGAAATGAGACACAGCTTGTGTCTATAATTTAATCACGAGAAATTAATTTATTGGCACTTACGTTAAAAACGGACGTCCGCCTTAAAGTTTTCCGCTATATTTATTTGATTTACTTTTTAAATTTGACCGTTGCTCAGTGTGGTGTCGTACACCAAAGTAAAATAATATTGTAACCAAGTAATGATATGTCAGTTATCAGACTTAAACATGTTATTGGTTCACGGTTATGTTAAGGTGTCTGATTGGAGCAACTAGGGGATGTTCCGCCTCTGTCAACCGGATTTAAAAAAGGAAGTCTAGAATAGCACGAGGTGTGTGTTCCGGTGGTTAGAGAATGGCCACACGTGTTTTGAACTGCTGTGTACAATAAAATATCTTTGTGCTGACGATATTGTTTTCTCGCCGTGTTCTATCCGGTAACATCTTAAGAGAGGGACTGTTCTCTCAGACACAACAGTTTTGGCGACGAGGATGGGATTGTTACTGTGGGAATATTTTTCAGATAAAAGTATGATTTAATTATCAATATAATCAATAAGTGTTTTCTTTCATTAAATCATTAAGCTGTGTTCTTTTGTTATGTGCTTTCTATCTTTTCTCAGTGGAAAGTTACTGTGGCAGACGAAGTGAGACAGGATGGGTGGGGGTTGGAACCATAAATTATCTAGATCAACACACACACACACACAAAGAGTGTTTTTCACATAAAAATGTTATGAATCAATCCACTGCATATGTTTTAAGTATAATCATGAGTTGTGATGTGTTTTAATGAATCATAGGATTAAGAAACAATGCTACATAATTAAAAGTATTAGATGATTGAGTGTTTTCTTTTTACTAAAAGAATGTTAAGAATGTTGGTATGTTGTCCGGCCACAAGAAACGGTCTCTAGGAGACCACTCCCCAAAAGAAACTGTCTCTAGAGAACATTCCTCAGGACTAGCGACTGACCACAGGATGTATGTTTTAAGAAGATGTTTTTTTCCAGGAACTAAGAAAAAGGACAGAGTCAGATAAACTGATTCACGGTGATTGGTGGAAAGGGAGCAGCACTCCTTAAAAGGCATAGGAGGAGTCAGAAGATGCGAGCGACGTCACATACTGAATAAATAGGGTTATTGAATAATTTGTGTTGTTGACTTGTGGTGGAGTGAGGAGATCGTCTGACAACCCAAAGCTTTGTTACTCCTTTTTACATCTGATAATAAACTTCTAATCGATTTTGGAGAACGTCTCTGTACAAATTTTTTAACATGCAGGACTGCCTTAAAAGTCCAACATTACGGAAAAGACAGAGTTATGAGTAACTCCGATGAGGCAGAAGACAGAGTCAGCACGTTAGAGGACGACTACGGACAGTCAGTAAAAATGGCTTTTGGTAAGCCCGAGGATTTCCACTTTGATGAAAGTGAGGAACAGTTTGACGCCTATTTAGAAAGGCTAGAACAGTATTTCGCAGCTTATGGTTTGAAAGATACTGATGAAAAAATGAAGGCAGTTTTCTTAACGATTGTGGGGAAAAGGACTCACAGTTTGTTGATGGACTTATGCACACCCGAAAAACCATCGCAAAAGACTTGCACAGAGCTGATCGAGCTGCTAAAGAATCACTTTGTTCCACGGACAAATTTTATTGCTGAAAGATGCAAATTCCACGCGAGGAATCAACAGTAATGCGAAACAATCAGTGAGTACGTTGCACATCTGAGAAAATTGTCAGGTACGTGCAAGTTTGGACAGTTTTTAGATGAAGCCTTACGCGATAGATTCGTGTTTGGGGTGAAAAGTGCGGAGCTGAGAGTTCGTCTGTTGAATGCTGCACATTCTAAAGATTTGACCCTGGCACTTGCAATAGAGATGGGCCTGGCCTATGAAGTGACGTGCAGGAGCTCGCAACAGTTCGCGCCAAGGACGTACAAGACACATGTCATGTAAAAGAAGGGCTCCGTGAAACTAAAAGACGTGACAAAACCGTGCTACAGGTTCAACGGAAAAGGGCACCAGCCTGATGCTTGTAGATTCAAAGATGTTGACTGTCGCGAGTGTGGTAAAAGAGGACACATCGCGCGAGCCTGTCGATTGCGTCGGGTGGGGAAATTCGACACCAAGCCTGCCAGATGGAATAAGCACTTGGATGCGACAGTGTTACGAGATAGCAGTGCGCCGTCGGTAAAAAGGCCTTCGCGGGACGCGAGGAGCAACGATCCGTGTACATCGGATAGCGTCGCACCCGAGCGCGAGAAATATTGCAACGCACCCCAGCAACAAAGAGAGAGATTCGACAACGCTGCGGAGTCACAAGCCAGCGAGGTTCGTGGAGGAGGTGGTATGCAAGGGACAGAACTGTTTGCTATAGAGTCTAAGCGGGACAAAGTAAACAAACCTTATTATGTCTATGTTCGAATCAATTATGTAAATGGAAACTGTGTAAAGCGACATGTGATGTTGGGTAGTACACGTATGTGTAACAGTGACTTTGTTGAACCATGCCTGGTTCCGGACGGAGGACATTGGAACACTGAGGAAATTGACATGGACATTGCAAAGGACAATGAAACTGTTAATTCAACAAGAACGGAGACTGCATTGTTGGCCGATAACGCCATAGGATCGTCATCTACTTCAGTAGAAGTCAATGAAAGACTTTCTGAACAAACTCGTCCTGTGCGTAGCAGGCGTGCTCCACAGAGGTTGAATTTATAAAAGAAAAAGAAAAAACCTGTTCTGAAAATGGTATGTAACATACATAAAGGTAATCTGTGTTTGTAATACAATATG